>NW_022196898.1:106712492-106733528 GCF_008632895.1 Mastomys coucha | reverse complement strand
GGAGGGGAAACTGGGAATGGAGAAATTTACATGTAAATAAAGAAAATATCTAAAAGAAAAAAAACAAACAAAAAAATAAAAAATAAATAAAAACAAACAAACAAACAAACAAAAAACAACAAGGTGAGTCAAGAATGTCAGGCTTCATTCCAGCATGCAGCTGAACTTAGCATTTACCAAAGGAATAGCACCATAACTTAATATTCATCTAAAGAATTAAGTAGAAAGTCTGATTACTCAAAACAAGAAGTACATTAAATAACAACTACATCAGGTATATAAAATATCTTGAAGGTAAATGAGTGAAATGACACACTATCTGGATAAAAATGACCTGTGACAAAGAGCTGAGAATAAGGATTGTTAGTATTCAGCTCTAAATCGAACATTCACACCACTCCGCTTGCAGGCTCAATGAACATTATGGAAAAGGAGGCAGAGAAAATACACCTTATTAAGGTGTATTTGTCTTTATTTTATATTATTATATCATTTTTAGATGTCTGTTTTCTACTGAGAAAGAGAAAGAAAGAATGTGAATTTGTATGGGTAAGCAGGTGCAGAGGATCTGGGAGAAATTGGGGAAGGAAAACTGCCATCAAAATATATTGTGTGAAAAATTATTTTTAAAAAGAGAGAGTATGAAGGAGAATGTTGTGAAATTCTGTCATGTGGACAAGACATGGCCATGCACTCATAGCACAAAAGCTATGGTTATTTTAGTAAGATCAGTCAAGTCAAAAGTCCATCACAAATGAGGGAGAGGTGTGTGAGTTCCTACCCTTAGGTGAGGGACTAAGGGCTGTTGATGACTTCTGGAGTAATTTTCCTTTGAGGCTATGGATATTGGTTTGTTGCTTGTGCTCTAGTGGGTGCTCACAAATTTATGTGCACTTAGGTAGAGAGTCAATCTGTTATAAAAAAAATGAGGAGGCCATAATGTTGAGAGGGACATGAGGGAAATTAGAAGGGGTAGTAGTGGGTGAGTATAATAAAAATATATTGCACACACCTGTAAAATTATCCAGATGTATATTAATATTATATAAAAAGTTAAAAATAAACCTGGTATTTAACCTCTGTCTAACAAATACTATATCCAGTTACGAGGCCTAGATTGACCACAGAGCCCATACAGATATACAGGTTATTCCATTCTCAGAACACCAGGGAAGAAGTATCAGAATGTCACACTTCTGGTGCTAGCTTAAGAGAAGGAATGAGCCAGGGGATGGTGGTACACACCTTTAATCCCAGCACTTGTGAGGCAAAGGCAGGCAGATTTCTGAGTTCAAGGCCAGCCTAATCTACAAAGTGAGTTCCTGGATAGCCAGGGCTATACAGAGAAACCCTGTCTCAGAGAGAGAGAGAGAGAAAGAGAGAGAGAGAGAGAGAGAGAGAGAGAGAGAGAGAGAGAGAGAGAGAGAAGTGAAACTGTAGAAGCAAAAGAAAAAGAAAAAGAAAAAAAAAGCAAGGTTAGTACATATAAGGATTTCTACTCAGGGACTTTCCCAGCCATATTCTAGAACCATTGACTTAGTTCTCCAGTTCTTTTTTGGCAGGTGGGCTAGGTCTCTTGTTCCTGTTTTGGTTTGGCAGGCATTACTAAATATATGCTAGGGGTTTTCAAGGCCTAAATGGTGTTTTTATCATGGTGTCAGTTGTGCTAAGTTCTGGGTGCCTACTAAGATCTGGGTGCCTATCATAAAAGAATAATAACTAAGGCAGGCAGTCATGTTAGTGAGATTCTATAGGTATAGCTCCTAGGAGACACAATCTCACAACAAACTCCCTGTTCCTCAAACTCTTATAATCTTTCTGCAATTTATCTCACAATGATCCCTGAACCTTAAGTGAGTCTAAGAGTTGTATTGTAGATGTCTAAATTGGGACAGGCTCCCCAACTCTGCATTTTGGTTGGTCATAGAACTCTGTGATGGCCTGTCTGTTATTTGATGTGGAGTTAACATTACACTTAACTCTGGGAATAAGAACAAATGTTTAGGATGTAGTTAGGGATTATGCTGGTTTTATAAAGTGCAGGTAGGTTTTCCTTCAAGACCTATGACTTAGACTGTTGATTGCTTACTTCCTTTGGAAGCTTCTCAGTGCCTTCTGGTGTGATGAAATCTTGTCGTCAAAAAGAATGCTTTCAGGTCAGTTTCCTATCAGGGGCTTCTGGATACTATGTCTTCAGGTACAGGGTGTCTTCAGTAATAGGAACTTACCCTTCCACCTCTGGAGGCAGCTAAGAGCAACAACAATATCCTGTAATGTTGTGGGAGTCTCTTTGACAACCTTTATCAACAACTCAAAAGAGGGATTCTCATACCTGGTATTGGAATTTTTGCTAGTTTTTAGTTCTTAGAGGGAACATTTTCAGCCCAGGTTGACACTTTTTCATTTAAACTATGCCTTAAAATTTTAGGTTTTAGGATATCACAAGAGTTGATTTTGCTTAATGACTTTTTTTTTTCAGAAATGGGTTCATTAGCCAGTGTGCTACACTAGTGGTCAGCTGGAGTGGAATATTTCCTATGCATTCTCCTCTCAGTTCAGCAGGCACTTTACAGATGCTAGAGTGGAGAGGATAGAATCCATAGGATCACTATGCAGTGACTATGTCAAACATTATCTAGCACACATTCATTATTAGATGTTTTAATTCATGAAAACCATATGAGAAAGCAGCATATCCTAAAAATCAGGTAATTACTATGCAGAGTACATAGTATTTCCATTCAGTGTTAGTTAACTTTAATTATGTAATCCTGAGACGTAGAAAATCTAGATCAACTACTGAAACATTTTCTTTCTTCCAAATTATAGGAAACCTATACAGCTCCTGATATATTTTTTTGTGAGCCTTAGCTAAGTATGTTGTCATTTGAATATGCCATTAAAGTCAATTTATTAAACTGTGTTCTCTGTAAAATCTCTGTTATATTTTTGGAATAAACAGTCATGCTACTTGTGATATTTAGTAGCCATTTGTTTACACATTAAAGAGCTTTACTTCTTAAAAAAGTTTATGCAATCATTTTGGTGTATTATAGGTAGTTTTGGTAGCTCATAATTTGATTCCCTATGACTGTTCAGACATTCTTACAGCTATTTCACTTTCCTCCCTCTTTCTGTGTTTATTTCCTGCCCTGTCCCTAATTAGATCTCCCCTGATTTTCTCATTTTTCACATCAAATCACATGTACTTTGCTATTCCCCTCTCTACTGCTTCTCCAGCCCATCAATGGTCATTTTTACTTTTCTGATTTCTGTAGTTACCTTAAGATATACACTCACATTTGAAGATTTGGAGCTAATAGTCTCAGATGAGAGAAAACTTGTGATGTTTGTCTTTCTAGGTATGGGTTACATCAGTTGGTGTGATCATACAACATATTATTCATTCTTTACAAAATACTATAAGTCATCCTGGTTTTACACATCAAAAACTAAGCCTTTAGGAGATTTATTTCAAAGGTCTCATTCACCTTAAAAAGTGAATTTTTTTTTTTTTACTAACATAGTTACTTCCCTAAGATCTACTAGTTGGAGTGAGAATCACTTAATACTGCAATATGATGTTAATATTTATCTGCTTTACAGGGTAGTTGAGAAAGAATGAATTTAAAATTCTTCATAAAGTAAAAGGAACATTTAAGTTGGTTTTGCAAGTGAAATATTGTTTCCTTCTTTTCCATGTACTCTTAGTTTGCCTGTATCTTTGCCATACCCTTATTCTTCCTCTGGTGTTCCCCAATGTCAGGGAGTTGTGAGAATGATCTTCCCAAACTATGAACTAAAGAGTGACATTCCTTGAGTCAAAACATCTGTGCATTTTGTTTAAGACTTGTGGCACATCACAAAGAATTCTAGTGTGGAATAGATAATGCCTACTCTTCAAATTCTGTTGAGCTCCATGCTCACAAATGCATATCATTCAATCTCTGTTTAAAGCACTCAGTATTTCCCAATGATCCCCTTTAGCTGGACACATTTCAACACGATATTCTTACACTAAGAATGTCATTAACTCCCCTTTCAAAATATGCAAATGCTTTAAATTCTATTTGATGATACATAATGTAAAATGACTGGCCTGTTAATTAGGCTTTTGTAAAATGGAAATATCTTTTTCTTTTCAGATCTTAGCGTTCTATATTTTAGTTAGAATGTATTTTAACAAGTTTCTGGTTAATATGCTCATGTTCAAGTTGCCTCAATCTATCTTTGCTTGTTGTTTTACTCCTGGAAGGCTTACTGGACATTTTTCATCTCATCTTTATCCTTCTTGGATATATAGTTCAGTTGTTGCTGGCTTTGGAGTTCTATTCCCTGCCTTCATTAAACATCCTTGACTCTCTAATATACAGTCAACCAATACCTCTCCTAGTCTCAGAAACTCTTTTACCATGTTGGATGTTAAGAACCCACATTTATCATCAATGAAAACTTTTGAAAAAACATTTCTGATTTCTTCAAGAATAACTCTTCTTTTCTCTAGCGCCTACATAGCCATTCACTGTTGCATTTTGGCATGCATCTTAAAGGTGGCTCAACATATATTGATTTTACTCTGCAAAATACAAGTGATATTTGAGGTAGAACAACACTAGTTTCTTGTTAGACTGTTCATGTTCTAAGGCTTTGCAGCTTAGCTTTGGGTAAACTACTTAACCTTCTTTTTACTTTTTTAAGACAAAAAAGTGAACATAATGATCAATAGTCTGTGGAGATATGAGCATTAGATCATAAATTAAGAAGGCTAAAATGCAAAATAAAGTAGATCCATAACTAGTTAGCTAATATCATGTTAATTTATAGAAGCACTGAAAAATTTCCTCAGAGTGATGATGAAGAGAAGGTTGTATTCATCTTTGTTTCACTCTATCCTGTTCAGGACCCACAACTATGACAGAACTTACTATGGTGTCAGCTGTAACACCAGGATGGAGATAAATACCAGTTTCATGAATTTGTCTCATTGTCATTGTATCAGAAACTTGTGAGTCTGTAGTGGTTCCTAAGAACCAATGAATGTTATAATACAGCTTTTATAGTCAACTTTTGTGATATTGTTTATTTTGCAATTTCATTAGTTCTCCAGGTCTTTTCTCAGGTCTACATGTATTCTTTTCTATACCCTGGATAATACCTAATCAGACTTTGAAGACCCAGTCTCTGAGAGTCAGGTCTGGGCTCTTGTATGCCTAGCTGAGTTCTCTCAAAACTTGGTACTTGCTCTATGTTTGACCACATTACTTAGATAACTATCTGAGAAAAACCCATATCCACATCACAGTAGGCTTCTGCAGCTCTGGCTTCCTCTCATACATTGGCATCTTTAAAATTCCATAATTTCTTACAACTCTGATTTCACATAAATTATGTGATAGAATGGCTCATGTGTTTGCAAAGCTAGAAAATTGATGACAAGAAGCTTAATTGTAGTGTACTATTCCTTTTATCCTAAGCCAATTTATAAATTGTGAGCATTTATTGGCAAAGGATCTTCCTTCACTTTAATAAGCTCAGTTCTATGTGCTTAGCAGCTGTCACTGTACCATTCAAAATGAGAAGTTGTTTGATCAGGCTTCTCAAATTGCTTCATCCCTTCACAAATCTTTTAAAAAGCTTAAAGAGGAAAATATGTGTCTCAGAAACCTGGATGCTGATCCAGGCTATTAACTATAAAATAGCTTGTGGCATGTACTGATTAATATTATCTTGACAGTCCACTTGCCGTCCAAAGATGGCAAGTTGTTAAATGGGGATTTGTAGGAAGAAAATGTCTAAATAATTTTATGTGACAAAAATGGACACCTCATCAATTACAATTTGTGAGTGCTCATCTAAGCCCACCTTTTCTTTTCTTTTTTAAAACAACTTTAAATTCAGCTGGAGGAATTCATCTTTTGCTGTACTTTTAAACTTGCAGATTGCTTCTTTCTTCTCCTTCAGCAGAAGTAGAGATTAAATCTCATTCTTAGGCATTACATTCCTCTTTCATTTGTATATTAGTCAAGAATCTTAAGGAAGTTTTTCTTCTGAGCATTGACTTTACAAGGGTAACTCCTGGAAATCTTCCTAGTGAATTAATTGTAAACTGGATTATAATACTTACCATTGATTGAACAGTTCAGCCTGTGCCATTGCCACTACTGATGAAAACTGATAGAAACTATAGCCTTCTAAAAACATGCAGAATAAAGAAGTCACATGGAAGAGTTAGGCTGAGAATTAACACCAACCTATCACTGCTGTGAAGCTGCATTCATGAGCAAGTTCTGTGTATATGGTTTGTTTCCTCTCCTCTGAGCTTTAGCTATTAGAAACTGTTTTCCTTGAAACACTGCTTCTCTGAATGTTGATTTAAAGTCATCATCCTTTACAATTAAATAAATTTGTTTCCCTTTCAAGGCTCAGGGAACATGGCAAAAAACAGGCAAAAAGAAATTAAGAGCCAGAGGATTGGGGAAAAGTCCTATGAAATGCCGTTTTTAGGACATAAAATAGGTGTTGCACTCAGAAACTCACACCAGTTATGTTGATCTGAACAAGAACTGTACACCATCTACAATTTATTGGATGGAGGAGGGGATCATAAGAATATATCTCTCCCTGAGGAACTGTTAACAGCTAATAGTTGCTGGAGCTGGAGGGAATGAGTGTCTTCAGTGATACAGGCACTAATAATTTAGACTTACTCTAGTAGATAGCACCCCCATCTGTTCATGTTCATGTAAGCACTACTAATTAAATTCAGTGAGTTACATAAATACACAGAAAATATGTATGAAACTAAAAGAGACACTTGTAGGGAAGAAATGAGCTTTCAGTGGGATAGCAACAGAGCTGAGAGGGAGTAGTAGAAAAATGAACAAGATATAGTATGCATGTATGAAATTATAAAAGAATAAAATAAACACTTAAAACTTTATCCTCTCTGATGCTCTTGATTTCATGATGAAAGAGGAATACTATGATCTCCAAATGCGTTTCCAAACTTACAATGTTAAATTGTATTGTTACATGTTAAAATATGCTTTGGCTGGCTCTCTTGTTAAACCTTTCTCTAGTGTGTAGTTACTCCTGTTACTGTGCACCTGTCTGGTTACATTGCTGGGGTTTTTAAAAAAAATTTTATTAGTCATTATTTTTCTTTACACTTTGAATATTATTCCCCTTCCCAGTATGCCCTCCACAAAGCTCACCCATGCCTTTCCCCTTTGCCTCTAAGATTGTGCTCCCCCTCCATCCATTCCTGCCTCATCTCTCTAGCATTCTCCTTCTCTGGGGCATCAAGCCTCCACAGGACCAAGTGCCTCCCCTCCCACTGATGTCAGATGAGGCAGTCCTCTGCTACAATTGTAACAGGGGCCAAGGACCAGCTCCTGTATTCTCTTTGGTTGGTGGTTTAGTTCCTGTGAACTTTGAGGGGTCCAGTAAATCGATACTGTTTTTCTCCCTATGGGGTTGCAATTCCCTTCAGCTCCTTCAGCCCTTCCACTGTCTCTTCCACTGGGGTCCCTGGGCTCAGCCCAATGGTTGGCTGTGAGTATCTGCATCTGTCTTAGTCAGGTGCTGGCAGAGCCTCTCAGAGGACAGCCATACCAGGCTCCTGTCTGCAAACACTTCTTGGCATCAGCAATGGTGTTGGGGCTTGGTGTCTGTGGGTGGAATGATTGCATGGTGGGGCGGTCTCTGAATTGCCTTTCCTTCAGCATTTGCTCCATTTTTGTCCATCCATTCTTTTAAACAGGGACAATTCAGTTAAAATTTTTTAAATGGGTTGATGGTCCCCTCCCTCCACTGGGGGTCATGTCTATCTACTGGAGGTGGTCTATTTTGTTTCAGGGACTGGTAAAGATTGACTATGTGTCATTTGGTAGTTGTGTTTGTTAATAAAGTTTTATTAGAATACAGCCATATCCTTTGTTTATGCAACAATAGAGCTGAATAGTTGAAAAACCTAAAGTATTTGCTCTCTGGCATGCTACAAAACTGCTTACCATGATTGTAGTTCATGCTTCCATTATCTGAAATTGTCAATAATCTTCTGGTTACCTCCTTGGTAGTCTCTCTGATACCTGCCAATGCACTAGGGATTTAGAGTTAAAATATGTTTTTGTCTCAAACCCCAGAAGATTCTTTCTAATCCATCAAGACCCAGGCTAGTAATCATCATCCCTTAGTACAAGTTTAGCATTTGAATGAGTTGTTGAAGAAAATTATCTAGATTAACAACTGTTTCCTAGAATATTAACAAATATTCTAGAATAGATGAGAGATTGTACTATGAACAACATGGCAATGTGGTCTGTGCTTTCAAGTATATTGTAGTCTAGAAGTTCTTAGACTTCAGTAGCTCAATTCCTAACCAACTACAGAACTTTATTCTGTTTCTGATATTTACATGAAATCATTCATGCTGGATGCATGACTTTATGACTATCACACACTCAATATCCCTAAACAGAAACTATAGGGAAAACCTCTGGGGGATTCTAAGCAAGAATGCTTAGGCTCATCTTTGGTGTTGGGTTATAACTGGTATGATTACTTGTTCTGAAAGAGACCAAGTCAAGGCCAATAGAAAAAGCAATAATGTTTGTTCTGGGATCAGGGATTGTTACATGGAGGGAATATTTTAACTCCTGTGCTAAGTTGCTGTCATCTCTGTATATGTAGCATTTTGTTTATGTTCCAAATGTAACTGTCATTGTATCATCATTGGCTGGATTTTTGAGGTTATAGGTTATGTTTACATTTTAATTATTACTTTCTAGCATTTATAAAGGACTGATACACTGTGGAGGGCATTTATTTATTTTCATTTTTAATCAAATAAATTTTGATCAGATATGAATATGATCTTCATTTATAATAAACTGATATGTTTATTTTTACCTCAAGGATAAGCAGGGAATCTTAGTTTTTTCCAATTTTATGCAATATATTTGATCTTATTCGTTCTGCTCTTCATTAATTCTCTCAGATTCTCCCCTCTTGCTACCTATCTAACTTCATGCTTTCTTTATATGCCTTTCAAAAACAACAAAACACAGTAAGATGAAAAACAAGACAAAAATGGCTGAACCACTACAAAAGAAAACACAGTGCAAAACATAGAGTTTGTTTTGAGTTGTAAATTACTCCTGACTCTATGTCACTTCACTGGAGAAAAATGATTTCTCCCTCTCCCAGCAGGTATTGATTCTGATAGTTTCTTGATAAGGGTTGGGATGATGCTGTGCCCAGTTCTCTAAGGTATGATTTTCTCTGGTTTAAATATTTTCAAATCTTGTGAGTGCTTCCACAGTATCTGATTATTTATAAATGCATCAGCTTTGTTTTGTCAGGAAGATGCTGTTTCCTTGGAGTCATCCATCACCTTTGACTCTTACAATCTTTCTGTTTCCTCTACTGAATAGATTCCTGAGCTTTGAAAGGAGAGATGTGATATAGTCATTTCATTTAAGACTGACTGTATCAACATGTCTCAGTGACATCAAATTGTCCAATTGTGGATCTCTATGATAATTACCAGCTCCTGCAATAAGAACCTTATCTGAGGAGGGTTTAGTGATTCGATGATTTGTGGGTACATGTCAGTAGTTGTTTTGTTGGTATGTTTATTTTGCAGAATAATAATAGTTTTTTCCCTAGGTCCTATGACTTATTTAGTATCATGTTTTTGGCCCTGTTAACAGTGTTAGGAGTGGGCAGTAGATACAAATTTAAAAGTGGTGAATTACTTTAGTGCTACTACTATACCAGTACAACCTACTGGCTAGTTACTTTGGTAGCTTGAAGAATTTATACCTGGGTGAGGTTAATTACTTTTTACTCCCTATTAACACTAGTCAGTAAGGTCAAAGCTTATAATTGGACACTGTTGCAGCATTTTCTCTGTCCAATCACATTAGGGCAGGGATAGGCCTTTGATTGGATAGAAATAGAGATGGTGAGCAAGATGTAGCTAGCTGGGAGAAAATAGCAAGAACCTGCCAGAACTTAGTGATGAGGCTGGGCGATACAGGCCTTAGAACATGTTCAGGTGGGAAAGGATGTTTGGGGGTGGATTCATTTTTTAAATATTCCCACAAGAAATATTGGCACAAGCTCAATTTTTCTATGTTCAATGCCATAATTAAATGGTATATTGAGAAAAATGTCCTTATTCTGATGTTATGGATGGTAAAAACAGTATTAGAAATGTCCTGAAATATTTGGGGAATCTATGAGGCTCATATGGACAATGAGTCAACCATATGTAATCTATTCCAAGAATTGAGGGTTTTACTTAGTAACATGTGATGTCTAGTTGGGATATTGTTCCCCTTACATAGTATCTCTATTTGAATTCCATTTATACATTTTAAGAATCCAGAGTAATAGGTTTCCATATGACTTTTCAAAAGGCCTTTAGTGTCAGATATCTCTATCTATATTCTCTCCTTTCTCATGCCCTTACATTCCCCTCTTCATTTCATACTCCTATTCTGGCTTTCCCATCATCCTTTTTTTAAAATTAGATATTTTCTTTATTTCCATTTCAAATGATCTCCTCTCCTGGTTTCCCCTCCGGGAAAAAAAAAATGTTCCCTCCCTCCTCCCCTTGCTCACCAACCCACCCTCTTCCTCTTCCTGACACTGGCATTCTCCTACACTGGGGCATAGAATCTTCACAGGACCAAGGTCCTCTTCTCCCATTGATGATCAACTAGGCCATCCTCTGTTATACATATGATGCTGGAGCCATGTGTACTATTTGGTTGGTGGTTTAGTCCCTGGGAGCTCTGAGGGTACTAGTTAGTTCATATTGTTGTTTGTCCTAAGGGGCTGCAAACCCTTCAGCTCCTTGGGTCCTTTCTCTAGCTCCTTCATTGGGGATCCTGTGCTCAGTCCAATGGATGTCTGTGAGCCTCTACTTCTGTATTAGTGGAGCACTGTCAGAGCTTCTCAGGAGACAGCTATATCAGGCTCCTCTCAGCCAGAACTTGCTGGCAACCACAAAAGTGTTTGGGTTTGGTAATTGAATATGGAAAGATTCCCAGGTGCAGCAGTCTCTGGATTGTCCTTCCTTGAGTATCTGCTCCATAGTTTGTCTCTGCAACTCCTTCCATCGGTATTTTGTTCCCCCTTCTAAGAAGGAGAAAAGTATCTACACTTTGATCTTCCTTCTTCTTGAGTTTCTTGTGGCTTGTGGATTGTATTTTGGATATTCTGAGGTTCTGGGCTAATATCCACTTATCAGAGAATGCATGCCATGTGTGTTCTTTTGTGATTGGGTTACCTCACTCAGGATTATATTCTCCACATCCATCCATTTCCCTAAAAATTTCATAAATTCATTGTTGTTAATAGCTGAGTAGTACTCCATTGTGTAAATGCACCACATTTTCTGTATCTGGGATACAGAGGGATATCTGGGTTGTTTCCAGTTTCTGGCTGTTATAAATAAGGCTGCTATGAACATAGTGGAGCGTATTTCCTTATTACATGTTGGAGCATCTTCTGGGTATATGCCCAGGAGAGGTATAGCCGGGTCCTCTGGTAGTACTATGTCCAATTTCTGGAGGAACTGCCAAACTGATTTCCAGAGTGGTTGTACCAGTTTGCAATCCCACCAGCAATGAAGTAATGTTCCTCTTTCTCCACAACCTCTCCAGCATCTGTTGTCACCTGAGTTTTTTATCCTAGCCATTCTGACTGATGTGAGGTAGAATCTCAGGGTTGTTTTGATTTTCATTTCCCTGATGACTAAGGATGTTGAACATTTCTTTAGGTGCTTCTCAGCCATTCAATATTTGTCAGTTGAGAATTCTTTGTTTAGCTCTGTACCACATTTTTTAATAGGGCTATTTGGTTCTCTGGAGTCTAACTTCTTGAGTTCTTTGTATATATTGGATATTAGCCCTCTATCAGATATAGGATTGGTAAAGCTTATTTCCCAGTCTGTTGGTTGCCAACAAAAACAATTCATAACAATAAAACAATATCTGGTGGAATCCCCATCCCTGAACTCAAGCTCTACTACAGAGCAATAGTGATAAAAACTTCATGGTATTAGTACAAAGACAGACAGGTTGATCAATGGAATGGAATGGTAGACCTAGAAATAAAACCATACACTTATGCATCATTGATCTTTGACAAAGGAGCCAAACATATACAATGGAAAAAAGAAAGCATCTTTTTCATGGTCCTGGTTTAACTTGCTATATGTATGTAGAAAATGAAAATTGTCCCATATTTGTTACCTTGCATAAAGCTCAAGTCCAAGTGGATTAAGAACCTCAACAGAAAACCAGATAAACTGAATCTAATAGAAGAGAAAGTGGAAAAGAGCCTTGAACTCATTGGCCCAGGGAGAAATTTCCTAAACAGAACTCCAATGGCTCATGCTCTAAGATCAAGAATTGATAAATAGGACCTCATGAAACTGGAAAGCTTCTGTAAGGTAAAATACATAGTTGATAAGATAAATTCACAACCTACAGATTGGGAAAAATATCTTCACTAACCCCACATCCAATAGAAAGGTAATATCCAAAATATATAAACAACTCAAGAAGCTAACCACCATAAAACCCAACAACGCAATCAAAAAATGGGGTATAAAACTAAACAGAGAATTCACAACAGAGGAATCTTGAGTGGCTAAGAAGCACCTAAAGGAATGTACAACATCCTTAATGATCAGAGAAATGCAAATCAAAACAACCCTGAGATTCTACCTTACACCAATCCGAATGGCTAAGATCCACCTTAGGTGACAACACAAGTTGACAAGTATCTGGAGAAAGAGGACCACTCCTCCATTGCTGGTGGGATTGCAAGCTGGTACAACCACTCTGGAAATCAATCTGGATTTTCCTCAGAAAATTGGAAATAGATCTACCTGAAGACCCAGCAATACCACTCGGGAATATACCCAAAAGATGCCCTATCATGCCAGAGGGGCACATATTCCACTATGTTCATAGAGGCCTCATTTGTCATAGCCAGAAGCTGGAATCAACCCAAATGTCCCAGGACAGAAGAATGGATACAGAAAATATGGTTCACTTACACAATGGAATATTACTCAGCTATTAAGAACTAGGACATCCTGAGTTTTGCAGGCAAATGAATGGGACTAGAAAATATCATCCTGAGTGCGGTAACTCAGACCCAAAAGGCACATATGGTATGTACTCACCGATATGTGTATATTAGCGAAAAAGAATATAGAATACCAAAGATACAGTTCACAGAACTCAAAAAGGTCATCAAGCTAAAGGACCCAAGTGAGAACATCTCAGTCCCACTAGGGAGGGAGAAGAAAGCATTCACAAGGAGGGAAAGGAGGAAGGGGCCTGGGAGGGAAAGTAGATGGGGAAGGGAAAAGGAGAACCTGATCTGGTATTGGGTAAGGGAAAAGGACTGAAGCCTTGAGGGCCAGCAGAAAGAATGGAAACAGGCAACCTTGGGAGGTAGGAGATTGGGTGGGGACCCTCCAGATTGTGCCAGACCTGGGAGGTGAGACTCTAAGGAATCAGAGGGAGGGACCTTATTTGAAATGCCCTACAGAGAGGGGACTTGCAGAGCCCACTTCCAGCAGAAAGACAGGGAATCAAGTGAGGGATGTTGTTGCTATCCCACAGTCAATACTCTGATCCATAATTGTTCCTGTCTGAAACAGTTCTGCAAACATGGGAATGGAGAGGAGCCTGAGGAAAGAAGTTCCCCCAACAGGCCCAAAGTGGGATCCAGCCCAAGGTGAGACCTCTAGGTCTGACACTATTACTAAGGCTATGGGACACTCACAAAAAGGGACCTATCATGACTGTCCCCAGAAAGACCCAACAAGTAGTTGAAAGAGTCAAATGCAGAATTTGTACCCAACCAGTTGACAGAACCTGCTGATTGAATTAGTGAAAAGCCTGAAGAAGCTGAGGATGTGGATGACCCTGTAAGGGGACCAGCAGTCTCAATTAACTTTGACCCCCAAGATCTCTCAAACACTGGATCACCAACCAGGCAGCATACACCAGCTGATATGAGGTTCCCAACACATATACAGCAGAGGATTGCCTGGTTTGGGTTCAGTCAAAGAAGATGCACCTAACCCTCAAAAGGCTGGAATCCCCAGGGAGTTTTCAGGTCTGGTGGGGTGGGTGGTGTGTAGTGTGTAATGGGGTCATCCTTGTGGAAATAGTGGAGCAGGGAGGAGGTATGGGATATGGATGTCAGGACAGGAAATCAAACAGGGCAAGAACCTGGAGGCAGGAGCTGACGTAGGAGCCATGAATGAGTGCTGATTATGGACTGCTTCCCATGACTCACTCATCCTGTTTCTTATAGGACCTAGGATCACCTGTCAAAGGGTGGTCCTCATCACCAATCACTAAGTAAGAAAATACCCGGCAGGCTTCTCTGTAGCTACTAGGAGATCCTCCATAGTTACAGTCTAAAGGTTCAGAAGTAGAACTTCCACAAAGAAATTTGTCTAGCAGGCCAGAAGAGAGCTAATTAAAAACCAGAATTCTGGGGAAAAATTTAAAACCACTCATAACCCTACATGATAAAAGAGTAAATAAAAGTTGAAGGGAGAGTCTGATGAAAGCTGACATAATTATAGGTAGATATAAGACCCAAAGATGATAAATACTGATGCAAATATATTTAGCAGCTTTGCCTTGAATAATTGTATAAAAGGGGAACTTGAGCATCTATGGCAGACATCGAACAGGGCAAGAAGAGAGAGAGAGTAACACCTCTGGTCTCTAATGCAGGATGTCCATAGCAAATAAGTACATAAATCAGGACTTTCATTTAAAATTTCACTAAGAACACTGCATATAGAAATTAACATTTAATCTATTTTTAAAATGTTATCTAATCACATATTTTCAATGAGGGGAAATGTTTTAAATGTTGTAAATAAGCAAAGTGTGGAAGCTTTTGAGAGCATTAACCATACTCCAGAAATAGCTCTGCCTGTTGCCTGGCCAGAAAGTGCTTCATCACCTGGGGGATTCTAAGTGTCTCTACAGACACTTTGCTTTGATTATGGCTCCTGCCAATATTTTTGATCAATGCTCTGCTTGCTTAGTGGAACCTACTAAATTCTCATTTGCAGCTGTCACTTTTCAGGGACTTGCAAATGCTCACAGATCATTAAGTTGACATGCCACGTGACTCATATTTGACAGACAATCACTTACTAAAAATATCTGTCCTGATAGGTGAAGATGCTCTAAAGGGATATTTTCAGCTTCTTGTTCTCTTGAGCTCTGTGATGATACTGTACCTGGTGAGATAAAAGCAGTAAAAGAAATAGCATTCTGAAAGGCAGCAGGCTACTTATGGATACAGCCTGTCCATGGGGATTTGGGTCAGAAACAGGATTTCAAATAGTTCTGTGGAGGTCTAAATTCTGCTATTCTGTATAGCCTGTGAACCTGTTTCTGCAAGCTCTTAATTTGCAGACAGCTGAAGCTCTTGTCTCCAAATGGCTTTTAATTAGGACTGATACCATATTTTCTTGGTTGGATAGTTTGATCTGACTTTGTTTGTGGTCATTATAATCTCTCCAGATTCATGTTCAGTTGGTGTTGTCGAATTTAGGATTTTACATGATTTCTCAAATTGGCAGACTGTGATGACATGGAGCAGGATGACTAGATCTTGTGACACATCATAAGTCTGGTGAGCTCCTAACTCCTCTCTTGCATATGCCTTGATGTTTTTATACAAGGTAACAAATGATAATGACTCTTATTTTAAGCTGTTTCTCCTGCAAATCAAGCAAATATGGCCTTGCATATCAAACTTGTAGTTTATCTTCAATTTCATTGAGGTTTAGCCCTTAAATGTCTTCCTTTACTCCTAAATACTTTTACATGCTTTCTTGCTATAGCTTTTGAAAACTATTTGTCTCCAAACTAAAGACTACCTCAAACACCTCTCTAGCTGAATAAAAATGTTACTATTATCCTAAATTTCTCCATTTTCCAAATTCATTAGCCTAATTCAGGCTGTTAAAAATTTCACCCTCAATTTTTATATGTGTACTTGCTGACAGTTGGTATTAACACTACTGTATAGTAACTGAAGAAAATAAATGCAACTGCTAAGATTTTTCTCATTTCTAAAATTTTTTTTGTACAATAGACCTATCAGCTATTTGATTTTTGGGTAAGTGAGATGAAGGGTGCACAGCACTCTCAGTGTTCACTGGTTTCAGTATTCTGTGATTTGATTAGTTTGTATATATCTCCAGGCATTCACATCTTAGGAGGTTAGTTCCAAGTACATAAATGTGAAAAGTGTTGAAATCATTAAAGGCAACTGTACATTCTTTTTGTCAATATATGTGTATTGATAGTATACAAAAAAGTATGAACACACTTCTCAGTTCTTTATCCTCAATTGATATATTCTTTCTGTTTAAAATTTCAGGTCAGAGTTATGACTTTTTCACTCAGATTTTTGGCAGGTATATGGTCTTCCAACACTTAATACCTTAAGAGTTTATTTTTGAATTTTTGAACAAATATATCTAAGGTCTGTCTTTTACTCTCTGTAAGCTTGCGCATCTTTGCATTTGGAATCTTTGCATTTTGATAATTGTTCTAAAAGCTCCAATTAGTTGTTCTAATTGATGCATGTTATTTGGTGACTCCTGCAATTGAAAATAGGTATCTTAAAAATTCTGAGAAATGTTTTGAGATTTCAATATAAATTTCTTATTTATTTTCTGTTTTTTTTTAATTTTGTTATTGTTTTAGATTTTTCTATATTATTTTAAAAGTTTTAATCTTGTTTCTTATACATTCTCTTAACTTTCACTTCTGGTCCATTCTTGAAATATCTAATATGTTTTGTTTCTATCATATTTATAATTCCCAGGACTTTCTTATTTGTATCTGTTTCTCTTTTATCCTGGATGATATATCTGACTCGTGGACTGTACTTAATATTATTCAGCAAAAAATATTAAAAGGACATTGGTAATGGGATTTTTAAATTAAGGCATTGCATTTTACAATGATTTATCTGGATACTGTGGTTTGTGGGTTTGTCCTCATGTGCTTTCTCATCAATAGTCCCATTTAGTCATAACAATCCTTTTTCCAGATTACTGGAGGCAAACTCCTTACCAGTTATGAGCATAAAGTCTGGAGCAACACAACCTAGTTTTGATATCTATTAACACTGATAACTTCCAAAAGTTCTTTAACTACTTTAATGTTATACTTCTCCATCTATAATGTGTATGGTACTATCTTAGATGCTTATTGTTGAACAGAAATCATTTAACTGATGCCAAATTCTTGACATAATACAGATAAATAATGCATGAATGTAAGTATAGTAAGTGGTGAGGTTAGTACAGGCCTTTCTTCATCCTGAGTAAGAAAAGTATTTCTGCAGAGTCCTCCTTTTCATATTTCAATTGTATTTCCCTATGCTTTCTTGTTAACTCATGAATCCGTGAAATAACTGTTTTGTATTTAGCTTTACACACAAAGCTCCTTTAGGAATGAACTTACACCATTTCATTCATTATTTCAGTGACCAATACCATGTATATTATCCATAATAAATTTATGATCAGTAAATAGTGTATGAGTGAACAAATGAGTCCAAACACAAAATTTGTATTTGTGTGCTATGATTTTCTTCTAGTCAGTTATTTTTCATCCCTGTATTCACATGTGTATCTGAGGCTGTAGAGGCATTGTTAATATAAATAGATTTTAGCAACCAAATATGCTGTAAGCCACAGGGGAGATGACTCTGGAGCAGAATTGCCTACAAGCACAAGTGTCATTGAAAAATTTGTTTAACTCAAGAACACAATTTCTTTTCATTCTTTGGGTAGACAAAAATATAGATGAAACATCAAATAATTCTGTATATTAAAGAAAAATCATCCTTTCAGACCATAGCCCACTTATTCCCAAAAAAGGCCCTGGAAAATCTAATTAAAATGTTTCCTTTCCTCCTTCCATTCTCTGTTTATCCTTTCTTATTATTAATTATTTATTATTATTAATTATTTATTATATATTATGTAAATATATTGTGCATTCACCTAGAGCTTGTCAGATATTATAAAGGTGCTAGATGTTAAATCCCAAAGACAATATATATAACCTCTGATTGCTGAAGGGTCTACCCAAATGTCTACATATGGGAAGACTGAATTTTGGCCACAAATGTAAGTAGACTAGATTATCCCTCCAGTGAGCAATATTCTGATTCAACAGACTTCCAACAGTAAGATAATATTCACAAAGAGAGGAAAATTAGTATCTTTTGGTTCATATAATACCCAAATATTTTAAAGACAGAATATATATCTGTATAGGCATGCTTTCTACACATGGAACAGAGGTTGACGCATCTCATACTCTGTGGAGCTCAGTCATATAGAGGGAAAGACAATGGTGAAGAGGACAGGAAATGGAAGCTATTTTTGGGTCCTTGTGATATTGCATTTCTACAGGTCATGAACATGCAGACCTAGAGAAAACTGTGACTGTGATGGTTCATGCCCAAATATTCAGGGAAGAAACAATGGTATTAGTAGATGGCATTTGGATCAGTGCTGGGTGATCCAAAGTTATTGTTACTGAGACCTTATCAATAATAGTAACTCTTCTCTAGAAGCAAGAGCTTTCCTGCCTATCTGCTAGAGAACACTAGGGACCAAAGTTCCACACAAAGTCGATAAAAGACGCATTAAAACCACATGCTGCCTGATTTTTTTTATCCTAGCCATTCTGACTGGTGTGAAGTGGAATCTCAGGATTGTTTTGATTTGCATTTCTTTGATGACTAAGGATGTTGAATATTTCTTTAGGTGCTTCTCAGCCATTCAGTATTCATCAGCTGAGAATTCTTTGTTTAGCTCTGTACCCCATTTTTTAATAGGGTTATTGGTTTCTCTGGAATCTAACTTCTTGAGTTCTTTCTATATATTGGATATTAGCCCTCTATCAGATATAGGATTGGTAAAGATGTGTCACACAGAACTTGTCTACTTCAGTTATGTCTGGGACAGGCCTAAAAACCTGATCACCGACCTGAGGCGTACACTTCAAAAGGAGTCAGCCTCCTGATGTAGTCAGTCATTGACATTCTCCTAACTCAGAGGTGTTCCAGATTGATCTCTGCTATAATCTGTAGAGAGATCTGCATGCTTTCTTTATTCAGGCATAAAAGTGCCTTAAGAAATATTTTGTTATTAGCTAAAACTGAGATTGAACATTATTTCCTGGCCTCCAAAGTGTTTCAACAATCCTAATAGGTTTTCTAGCTGTAGTTAGCTTGGAATTTTTACTAAGAAGCTGTCTTACCAGACAAGGCGTCTCAAGGGTTAGAGATAGCAGTTAGGCACTTTTTATCAGAGCAGTCCCACAAAAAGAAAAACTGTTTTACTGCCAGTGAGAAGTTAGAAATTGTAGGGCTCCCATCACCAATTATTTATGTTACAGCCAAGGAATGCTAAAATATGACCTTCAGCTACTTGCTTCAGACAGACCCAGAGAATTTATCTCAAGGCTGCCAGAACAACCCAGCCCAAGAAGAAGGACATCACTGCTCCTCTGCCTTGCACTTGGCTGCTTGTTCTCACTGACCTTGATGTAGCCATCTCCTGCCTACTTGACTTATGTAGTTTGCCCTGTTCTCTGTATACCATATAAGCCTGATTCCTACTTTGTACAAATTACATTCAGAATCTGCACTCCCTTGTGCTGAGTCTGTTTGTTATTTCTTCGCCAACACCTTGTCTACCTGACTAGGACCCTGTTCCCCCCACTGGGTTGAGGGAGGCCCAGACTGGCCAGCCCGTGGCAAAGATATTTTCCCAATTTGTTGGTTGCCATTTGTGGAGAAAGAGAAACACTCCTTCATTGCTGGTGGAATTGCAAGCTGGTACAACCACTTTGGAAATCAGTTTGGCAGTTCCTCTGGAAATTGGACAAAGTACTACAAGAGGACCCAGCTATACCACTCCTGCGAATATACCCAGAAGGTGCTCCAACATTTAATAAGGACACATGCTCCACTATGTTCAGAGCAGCCTTATTTACAATAGCTAGAATCTAGAAAAAAACCCAGATGTCCTTCAACAGAGGAATGGATACAGAAAACATGGTACATTTATACAATGGAGTACTACTCAGCTATTAAAAACAATGAATTTATGAAATTCTTGGGGAAATGGATGGACCTGGAGAATATCATCCTGACTGAGGTAACTCAATCACAAAAGAACACACATGGTATGCATTCTCTGATAAATGGATATTAGCTCAGAAGATTGGAATACACAAAGTACAAAGCATAAATCACAAATCACAAGAAACTCAAAAAGAAGGAAGACCAAAGTGTGGATACTTCGTTCCTTCTTAAAAAGGGGAACAAAATACCCATGGAAGGAGTTGTAGAGACTAACTATGGAGCAGAGACTAAAGGAAGGACAATTCTACCTGGGAATCCTTTCCATATTCAATCATCAAATCTAGACACTATTGTGGATGCACTTGTTGAAGTGCTGGATGACAGGAACCTGATGTAGCTGTCTCTTGAGGGGCTCTGATAATACCCGACTAATGCAGAAGTAGAGGCTCACAGCCATCCATTGGACTGAGCACAGGGTCCCCAATGAAGGAGCTAGAGAAAGGACCAAAGGAGCTGAAGGGTTTGCAACCCCTTAGGAGGAACAACAATATGAACTAACTAGTATCCTCAGAGCTCCCAGGGACTAAAACACCAACCAAAAAGTACACATGGGGGGACTCATGGCTCCAGCAGCATGTGTATAGCAGAGGATGGCCAAGTTGGTCATCAATGGGAGGAGAGGACCTTGGCTCTGTGAAAGTTATATGCCCCAGTGTGGGGGAATGCCAGGGCCAGTAGGCAGGAGTGGGTGGGATGATGAGCAGGGGGAGCAGGGAGGGAACAAGGGATTGTTTTAGCTTTTGTTTTTTTATTTTATTTCTTTTCTTTTTTTCCTTTTTTTTTTTTTTT
>NW_022196898.1:106707360-106712310 GCF_008632895.1 Mastomys coucha | reverse complement strand
TACCATTAACATAAAAAGAAGAAAAATAAAACAAAACAAAAGAAACCCACATGTTGCCAACAAGCAGAAGAAACACAGAGGTAGCTAGCTATCCAAACAGAAAAGATAAAAGCACTAGTCCTTACTATGCCCAAGGGTTGTGGATGAGAGATTATAGGGAAAGCAATTTAGTCAGGAGACTAAAGTCTCAGGCAATTGGGATTTGGAGTATTTCTCTAATTTTCTTACAATTGTTTTCCTGACAGGTAACACTAGTAATGAAGAATTGTAATGGAAACACACCATAAAAAAACAAAATGACAGTACAATAACACATAATGGCTATGGAATGACCATTTTACAGAAAACATTTGTCTAAGCATGTGGAAAACCAGATCATTTAATATTCAAAAATAGGGAATGTAGCAGATATGGACTATGGCCCAATTGTTTGTGGCATTTGAAAATAAATTCTGGGATTTGAACCTAAAAATGTTAATATTAAGTGCTGGGGATTTTTAAAAGGTGATTTGGTTGTGAGCATTCTGGCTTTATTAATGGGACAAGTATTACAAAGGGGCTAGAATCTTCATCCTTGTGGTGCCTTTCTACTATATGATAAGGATGTCACAATCTTTGAAACAGAAAGTAAGCCTTAATAGAAAATCATCTAATCTTAGGCTTTCTGTCCTTCAGAACTTGGAGAAATGATTTTCAATCATGATTATATTATCTAATATAAGTATTTTGTCACTTAAGCATTGTCATAGGAGCAGAATTAGAATAAACAGTATAATTAACACCCAGAAAATTAAATAAGAAAATCAAGATGTAATAAGCTTAAAGTTCCTATCTGGTATCTCATAGTTACTGTTGCATACAAGTGTATTAGAACTCTTGAGAATAGGAACAGAGCACATGCTCATGCTGTGCCTATGACACCAAACTACTCAGACCACGAGTACTGTAAATTCATGTCTCTAAACTAGGCATAGCCAACCCAGAGTTAAGACTTCCTTGTCCAATAATTCATCAAAACCCTGATATGGGATTCTGATGTTCCAATTCTGCTTCCCCATCCAACAGAGTGTGATCTGCCTGCTGGAGTAAAAGAGACCTCTGGTGTCTATTAGAACAATGAGAATAAACTCTCAGATATAGTTTCAGTGAGACAGCTTATTTAATGGGGGGAACAAAGGCTGCATAACCTTTAGGGGATTTCAGGTTGAACATACATCATAGGCCAAGGTCAAGGCACTAATGATGCCTTATTCACATAAGAAGGAATTTCAGGTGCTGCTGGGTGTGATCTTATAAGTAGAAAGAAAGTTTAACCTGGCTACTGGGCTATGTGCCCTCCTGAGTGGGGTTACAAAAATGGGAGCACCGTGCTATGGCACTGGCTTATGCAGGCCTGGGGTAGGAAGCATACCAGCCCTACTCCAGAGTTTAGACATGACATAACCCAACTCTTGTTCTGTGCTGGATACCCCACAATTCCATAGATCCCCAGCCACATAGGATTTCTCCCTGGGCAATATGTGGATACTGCTTCCCCAGTGTATAGAATTTTTTATTCACCCTTCAGCCCCAGGTACACTGATTCATTTCTCTAAAACGGATACCTTGTACTTCTCCAAATGACTTCTTTCTGACAGTTTTGAACCTTGCCAGATCCTGGTTGTCTCATGTCCTCAGGGTTCCTTCTCACAATAAACATATTCTACTACCCCATACAGTAGTTCATGATCAAGTGAATGGAGAAAAATAATCAAGTAAAGGGAATTCTAGGAAGCCTGCAATCATTCAACAGTCATCTTTTGGATATTTTTATAGTTCTTCCAAACAGTATGCTAAATAGCATGTATGAAATTGTTTACCTGATAATCTCATAATTAAATCTAGAAGATGCATCATCTGTAGTGAGAACTATAAAAATTTGCATAACTCGTTAGGTATTCAACTTGTGGTATCACAGAAGAACTCAGTAAAGAGAAAGTACCCTGAAACATGAAATGGTAAGGTTTCAAGAGATTATCTTTTCAGCAGCTTCTTGAAGTCTTCAGACCGATGAGAAAATCAGATTTCCATAGGATGGGGACAGTGTGGTCATTCCAATAAAAGGAGGTCTTTACCATCTCAAGATTATCTGACTATTTAGGATGAGTTGCCGTTAAATAAAATAGTTCTCTGAGCAAGGCTGATATAAATGATTGGGAAAGAATAGTAAACTTTAGACTTCCTGTTTGGTAATAATGACCTCACCAATTTCACTTCTACTGAAGCTCAAAACTCTGTGGAATGTATTTTATTTTTCACATTGATGGTAAAATAGCTTGCCCAGTGTTACCCTGTAATAGATAACAGGGATAAGGAGAAGTGTCAGTTCTATCTCCTGGATTTTCTATCAACTGGATTTTCATCTGCTCAACTGTAGTTCAAAGTCTGGATCAACATTTACATCTAAGGGGAGCCAGGTGTGATAGCACATGCCTTTAATTCCAGCAATTGAGGCTGCATAATGAGATCCTACCTCAAAAATAAAATATTAAAACAAAACAAAATAAAATATGAGAGTAAACGGAAGCTAAGAAGAAGCAGGAGAAATCTGTGGTCAAATAGTTCTGGAAAACATCATTAAAGTATGAAAATTTCATTGTTGAAAGTGGTCTTAGTCTTTGGACTAATCAGTGTGAAAAATCTCTAAGAGGACATACAGATGGCAGTATTTCCCAACATGGGAGCACCTTTGAGTCATTTACTCATTAAATATATCTTGTAGGAGAATGCATTATAGAGTTTGGGAGACAGAACAGGGTTTCATGTGCTGCAGGGAGGATCAGGGAGGCAGCTATGCAGGATTAAAGCTTTCCTCTTCTCTCTATAGCAGTAAATATAGTCAGCCGGATGCTACAGCTTCAAGTCAGGTCAACCGTGGCTGAACACATGTCAGGAGCTCAATCAATACTTACAGAATTGAACTAGAACAGAGAATACAGCAATCCTTTCCTCTCACCAGAGGTGGCAACAACTGCAGAACTATTTAGAGGCATGCTTTGTGTAAAACTCTGTTGATGATACTTTGATGGCCACCACAGGCAACAAAAGGGCATAGTGTGAAGTTCTCTTCCTCTGCAAAATCCAATAGAAAATTCTAGAGCTTCACTTCTTACTCAAGATCATTTCCCTTCTTTACCCACAGCTTCCAACTGTCACTTTAAGTTTTATGCTATTTGTTCTCAGATTTTCAGAGGAAGCATAGTTTGCTACTCAATTACATCAAACATTTATATGATATTTTACTTTGAAGATTACACAGAAATAATTGAAACATTGTAGTTCTTAAGTTGCAAACCCAGAGAACTGCTATGAAAAATGTATTTTAAGTTTGCACAGCTTCTCATATTGTCAGGTAAGAGATAATGAAAATAGAATATCAAGAGAAAAATAAGCAAAAAATGGATTATCATAACATTGAAATTATCCAGTCGCATTTTCAATTAAAAAATAGTAAGTTATTTTTCTCCAAAAAAAAAAAATGGTCAGAAAGAATAAAAACAACTCTATAGCCCTTCTATGCAAGCTCAACAGTAGCAGGTTCTACCATGTTCCCTCTCCATTTCCTGGACCACAGCTCTGCTTGCATCATTGGAGACTTGCTGTTACCAAGGGCAATTAGATGTGATCCCATACCACCAAAGCCCCTGCCAGCTGTGTCTCCCAGCAATCCCAGCATCCTTGAGGTCTGCCCTGTCCCCTTTGGGTTTCATCTTCTGGTACAAACTTCTACCTGCAATCCCAGAGGTCTGTAGTCATCAGGGACTACCAGCTTTACCTGCAGCCCCAGAGGTCTGCTGCCATCAGGGAGTACCAGACCTGACAACCTTAGGGATAACCAGATGACAAAAGGCCAATATAAGAACAAAATCAATGATGATTCTGAATCTAGTCAAGTTGAAGAGATCAACCATGACATCTGGAGTGATGGCAGTGGATCCGCAACCCTCTCTGCCCATTCCCTGCAAACAGAGAGCCTACTTTCAGGTGCTTTAACGCAGGGACTCGGGTGAGATTCACCATATTCTCTCTGGTGACTTTTTAAGGCAGGACCAGCTAGGAGGCACAGGCCTCACAAGTGGCAGGGCAGCCTGGACAGGATTCTTTCTAACACAGACCATACCTAGGAGGGGCAACAGATCCACAGCCCTTTCTGCAACTTTCCTGCAAGTGGAGATCCAGACTCCAGGGTGTGCTCTGATCCTAAGACTCTGGATGGAAAACTGATCCACAGCCATCTGTGACCGAGTTTTACCAGAGGAGAGCTGATCTCCCAGAAGTGCTAATACTCACTTACAGACACAAAGGAGGAATGAGCTCTAGTCAGAGACAGCAAGAACATCTAACATGAGAGATCAACAGATGGCAAAAGACAAATGCAAGAATCTTACCAACAGAAACCAAGACTACTTGTCCTCATCAGAACCTAGTACTCCCACCACAGCAAGTCCTGGATATCCCAAAACACCAGAAAAACAAGATTTTATCTAAAATCATATCTGATGAAGGGGGCTAAGGAATTTAAGAACACGAATCACTCCTTTAAAGAAATACAGAACACAGGTAAAAAGGTTCAAGCCCTTAAAGAGGAAACAAAAAAAAAATCCATTAAAGAATTACAGGAGATCATGAGTAAACAAGTAGAAGCCCTTAAAGAGGAAACACAAATAACCCTTAAGGAATTACAGGAAAACACAAGCAAACAAGTGAAGGAATTGAGCAAAACCATCCAGGACCTAAAAATGGAAGTAGAAACCATTAAGAAATGACAAAGAGAGACAACTCTGGAGTTAGAAATCTTGGAAAAGAAGTCAAGAAACATATATGCAAGCATCACCAACAGAATACTGTAGGAAGCCGGCCCGCAGCGTTCCTACTTCCGTGGGGTTCCACGAACCGGGAATTTGGGGACCT
>NW_022196898.1:106702131-106702589 GCF_008632895.1 Mastomys coucha | reverse complement strand
GTCTGGGCATTCGCGCTTAAGATGATTGAAACTTCCACAGATAAAACACCTTCTGCGCATATGCCCGCAGGCTAACGCTCCTGGGGCGGGTGTCTTTTCTACCGCGGTGGCCACCGTTGCGTTTTGGAAACATGCCGACCCCACGCTAAGACACAGGCGAATATACCCTGCAATATCTGTTTTTCCCTTGTGCGGCAGCAAGATAGTTCTACACGCCGCGTTAGCGTTTTCAAAAGCCAGTTGTGCAATCAGGGGCCCTTCTGCATACGGATTTCCCAGCGTTCTGCTGATGGATTCCTGTAGTCTGGCCACAAAGTCCTGAAATGGTTCATTAGGACCCTGTCTGATTAGTCAGACTAGTTTCATTGCTACCTTTCGCAGGGAGTATGTGCCAAGCCTTATGTGCCAGAGCGGCGATCTGGGTGAGCGCTCCGAAGGGAAAATCCCTTCGACGAGTG
>NW_022196898.1:106694871-106700437 GCF_008632895.1 Mastomys coucha | reverse complement strand
AGATAGAAGAGAGAATCTCAGGTGCAGAAGATACCATAGAAAACATTGACACAGCAGTCAAAGAAAATACAAAATACAAAATGTTCCTAACCCAAAACATCCAGGAAATCCAGGATGCAATGAAAAGACCAAACCTAAGGGTAATAGGAATAGAAGAGAGTGAAGACCTCCAAATTAAATGGCCAGTAAATATCTTCAACAAAATTATAGAAGGAAACTTCCCTAACCTAAAGAAAGAGATACCCATGAACATACAAGAAGTCCATAGAACTCCAAATAGAATAGACCAGAAAAGAAATTCCTCCTGTCATATAATAGTCAAAACACCAAATGCACAAAACAAAGAACAAATACTAAAAGAGTAAGGGAAAAAAGTCAAGTAACATATAAAGACAGGCTTATCAAAATTACACCAGACTTCTCACCAGACACTATGAAAGCTAGAAGATCCTGGGCAGATGTCATACAGACCCTAAGAGAACACAATTGCCAGCCCAGGATACTAAACCCAGCAAAACTCTCAATTACCATAGATGGAGAAACCAAAATATTCTATGACAAAACCAAATTCATACAATATATTTCCACAACTCCAGCCCTTCAGAGGGTAATAAGTGGAAAACTTCAACACAAGGAGGGGAACTACATCTCTGAAAAAGCAAAAATGTAATCTTCCAACAAAACTAAAAGAAGATAGCCACATGAATGGAATTCCAACTCTAACAACAAAAATAACAGGAAGCAACAATTACTTTTCCTTAATATCTATTAATATCAATGGACTAAATTTACCAATAAAAAGATATAGGCTATCAGATTGGGTACATAAACAGGACCCAATATTTTGCTGCATTCAGGAAACCCACCTCAGTGACAAAAACAGAAACTCCTTCAGAATAAAAGGCTGGAAAACAATCCTCCAAGCCAATGGTCCCAAGAAAAAAGCTGGAGTAGCAATTCTAATATCGATTAAAATCGACTTTCACCCAAAAGTGATCAAGAAGATAAGGAGGGACAGTTCATATGCATCAAAGGTATGATCTACCAAGATGAACTTTCAATTCTGAATCTCTATGCTCCAAGTGCAAGGGCATTTATATTCATAAAAATAACTTTACTAAAGCTCAAAGCTCACATTGCCCCACACACAATAGTGGGGGATTTCAACACCCCACTCTCTGCAATGGACAGATCATGGAAACAGAAACTAAACAAAGACACAATGAGATTAATAGAAGTTAAGAAACAGATGATTTAACAGATATCCATAGAACTTTTTATCCCAAAACAAAAGGATATACTTTCTTCTCAGCAATTGGTCACAAATCAGGCCTCAAGAGATACAAGAAGATTGAAATAATTCCTTGCATTCTATCAGATCACTATGGACTAAGATTGTTCCTCAATAACAACATAAACAATAGAATACCCACATACACGTGGAAGGTTAACAACACTCTACTCAATGATAACTTGGTCAAGGAAGTTATAAAGAACGAAATTAAAGACTTTCTAGAGTTTAATGAAAATGAAGCCACAACATATCCAAAGTTATGGGACACAATGAAAGCAGTCCTAAGAGGAAAACTCAGAGCTTTAAGTGCCTACAAAAAGAAACTGGAGAGAGCATACACCAGCCCAGCAATTTGACAGCACATCTGGAAGCTCTAGAACAAAAAGAAGCAAATTCACCAAGAGGAGTCAAAGGCAGGAAATAATCAAACTCGGGGCTGAAATCAACCAAATAGAAACAAAAGGAACTATACAAAGAATCAACCAAACCAGGAGCTGGTTCTTTGAGAAAGTCAACAAAATAGATAAACCCTTGGCCAGACTAATTAGAGGGCACAGAGACAGTATCTTAATTAACAAGACCAGAAATGAAAAGGGAGACATAACAACAGATACTGAGGAAATCCAAAAAATCATGAGATTCTAGTACAAAAGCCTATACTCAAAAAAACTGGAAAATCTGGATGAAATGGACAATTTTCTAGACAAATACCAGGTACCAAAGTTAAATCAAGATCAGATCAGTGATCTATGATCTAAACAGTCCATATCTGCTCATGAAATAGAAACAATCATTAATAGTCTCCCAACCAAAAAAAGCCCAGGACCAGATAGGTTTAGTGCAGAGTTTTATCAAACCTTCAAAGAAGACCCAATACCAATACTCCTCAAACTATTCCAGAAAATTGAAACAGAAGGTACTCTATCTAATTTGTTCTATGAAGCCACAATTATTCTTATACCTAAACCACACAAAGACCTAACAAAGAAAGAAAACTTCAGACCAATTTCTTTTATGAATATCAATGCAAAAATACTCAATAAAATTCTTGCAAACCGAGTCAAAGAACACATCAAAACGATAATCCGCCATGATCAAGTAGGCTTCATCCCAAGGATGCAGGGATGGTTCAATATACAAAAATCCATCAAAATAATTCACTATATAAACATACTCAAATAAACCATATGATCATCTAATTAGATGGTGAGAAATCATTTGACAAAATTCAACATCCCTTCATGATAAACATCTTGGAAAGATCAGGAATTCAATGCCTATACTTAAAAATAGTAAAAGCAATATACAGAAAACTAGTAACCAACATCAAACAAAATGGAGAGAAACTTGAAACAATCCCACTAAAATCAGGGACTAGACAAGGCTGCCCACTTTCTCCATACCTATTCAATATTGTACTAGAAGTCCTAGCCAGAGCAATTAGGCAACAAAAGGAGATCAAAGGGATATGAATTTGAAAGGAAGAAATTAAATTATCACTATTTGCTGATGACATGATAATATATTTAAGTGACAACAATAATTCCTCCAGAGAGCTCCTAAACCCAATAAACAACTTCAGCAAAGTAGTTGGATATAAAATTAACTCAATCAAATCAGTGGCCTTCCTCTCCATAAAGGATGATAAACAGGTAGAGAAAGAAATTAGGGAAACAACACCCTTCACAATTATTACAAATAATATAAAATACCTTGGTGTAACTCTAACTAAGCAAGTAAAAGATCTGTTTGACAAAACTTCAAGTCTCTGAAGAAGGAAATTGAAGAAGATCTCAGAAGATGGAAAAACCTCCCATGCTCGTGGATTAGCAAGATTAATATGGTAAAAATGACCATCTTACTGAAGGCAATCTACAGATTCAATGCAGTCCCCATCAAAATTCCAACTTTGCAGACTTAGAACAATTTACAAATTCATCTGGAATAACAAAAATTCCAGGAGAACCAAGACTATTCTCAACAATAAGGGAACCTCTGGTGGAATCAAAATCCTGAACCTTAAGCTGTACTACAGAGCAATTGTGATAAAAACTGCATGGTATTGGTACAGTGACAGGCAGGTAGATCAATGGAACAGAATTAAAGACCCAGAAATGAACTCACATACCTATGATCACTTGATCTGTCACAAAGGAGCTAAAACCATCCAGTGGAAAAAAGACAGCATTTTCAACAAATGGTGCTGGCTCAACTGTGGGTTAGCATGTAGAAGAATGCAAATTGATCCATTTCTATCTCCTTGTACAAAGCTCAAGTCCCAATGGATCAGGGACCTCCACATCAAACCAGATACATTGAAACTAATAGAAAAGAACGAGGGGAAGAACCTCAAGCACATAGGTACCGGGGAAATTTTCCTAAACAGAACACCAATAACTTACGCTCTAAGATCAAGAATTGACAAATAGTACCTCATAAAATTGCAAAGCTTCTTTAAGGCAAAAGATACAGTCAATAGGACCAAACAGCAACCAACAAATTCAGAAAACATCTTTACCAATCCTATATCTGATAGAGGGCTAACATCCTATGTATACATAGAACTCAAGAAGTTAGACTCCAGAGAAGCAAATAACCCTATTAAAAATGGGGTACAGAGCTAAACAAAGAATTCTCAACTGATGAATACTGAATGGCAGAGAAGCACCTAAAGAAATTGCAACATCTTTAGTCATCAGGGAAATGCAAATCAAAACAACCCTTAGATTCCACCTCACACCAGTCAGAATGGCTATGATAAAAAACTCAGGTGAGAGCAGATGTTGGCAAGGTTGTGGAGAAAGAAGAACACTCTTTCATTGCTGGTGGAATTGCAAGCTGGTACAACCACTATGGAAATCAGTTTGGCAGGTCCTACGGAAATTGGACATAGTACTACCTAAGGACCCAGCTATACCACTCCTGGGCATATACCCATAAGATGCTCCAAAATGTAATAAGGGCACATGCTCCACTATGTTCATAGCAGCCTTATTTATAATTGTAGACTCCTTCCCCCTTTGCTTGGGAGCGATTTGGTTTCTGTTATCAGCCCGGACAGGCTGGAAGCTGGAGCTGGACATGCGCTGTGCGGAACACTGACTGCAGCTCCTGAGATCAAAGACTGACAGGTCTCATGTTTATGTTAAACGCTTGTAGGACCTTCCTTTCAAGATCCTCCTCTGGTCTGGTGTTTATGGATTATCTCGTGTTTATGTTAGATGGGCAGGTTTCGATTTCCCCTGGGTCTCCTTCCTGAGTGTGATTATTTAAACTCAATGATCCTGTAGTAAACACACACATCTCTTGATACAGCTACATGGCATCCGTGTTTTTCTTTCTCTCTTACCCACTTTTGTTCACAGGTACTCAATAATCTCCAGCCCAAGAAGCACCCAACGGAAGTGAGGGTCCGCCGGCTGGACCCCTACATATAATAGCCAGGAACTGGAAAAAACCCAGATGTCCCTCAACAGAGGAATGTATACAGAAATTGTGGTACATCTACACAATGGAGTTCTACTCAGCTATTAAAAACAATGAATTTATGAAATTCTTAGGGAAATGGATGGATCTGGAGAATATCATCCTGAGTGAGGTAACCAAGTCATGAAAGAACACACGTGGTATGCACTCTCTGGTAAGTGGTTATTAGCCCAGAATTTCGGAATACTCGAAGTACAACCCATAAACCACAAGAACCTCAAGAAGAAGGAAGACCAAAATGTGGACACTTCATTCCTTCTAAAAAGGGGAAACAAAATACCCATGGGAGGAGTTGCAGAGTCTAATTATGGAGCAGAGACTGAAGGCAGGGCACTCTAGCTTGATATATCTGTCTCCTGAAAGGCTCTGACAGTACCTGACTAATACAGAAGTAGACTCTCACAGCCAACCATTGAACTGAGTACAGGGTCCTTGAATAGGAGTTAGAGAAATAACTGAAGGAGCTGAAGGATTTGCAGCCTCTTAGGAAGAACAACAATATGAACTACTAACTCGGACCCTCAGAGCTCCCAGGAACTAAACCACCTACCAAGGAGCACACATGGTGGAACTGATTGCTCTAATAGTATGTGTATAGCAGAGGATGGCCAAGTTGGTCATCAAGGGGAAGAGAGGCCCTTGGCCCTGTGAAGGTTCTGTGCCCCAGTGTAGGGGAATACCAGGGCCAATAAGTGGGAGAGGGTGGGGTGTTGAGCAGGGGGTGGGGAGAGGGATCAGGGGTTTGTTCTTGTTGTTGTTTTTTGTTTTTGGTTTTTTTTTTTTTTT
>NW_022196898.1:106689898-106694147 GCF_008632895.1 Mastomys coucha | reverse complement strand
TCCCGTGGGTATTTGATTCCCCCTTTTAAGAAGGAATGAAATGTCTACCTTTTGGTCTTCCTTCTTAAGAAGATCATAAAGGCCTTTATGTGGGAAGTGAATAAATCCCTTAAAGAAATACAAGAAAATACAATCAAACAAGTAAAGACTATAAAGAGAAAGTGAATAAATATAAAGAAGTTCAGGTTGAAAGAGTCAGATGCAGATATTTATACCCAACCAATGGACAGAAGCTGGTGACCCCTGTGGTTGAATTAGGGAAAAGCTGGAGAAAGCTGAGGAGGAGGGAGACCCTATAGGAAGACCAGAAGTCTCAAATAACTTGGGTCACTAAGATCACTCAAATACTGAGCCACCAACCAGGCAGCATATGCCAGCTCATATGAGGCCCCCATATCAGCTGCCAGATCTTGACTCAGTGAGAGAAGATGTACCTAACTGTAAGGAGACTTGGGGCCCTAGGGAATGGCGAGGTCTAGTGGTATGGGAGTTGGGGGTAGGGAAATCCTCTTGGAGATGGGGAAGGAGGTATGAAATGTGTAACAGTCAGAGGGTAGACCAGGAGGGGCATAAAGACTGAACTGTAAACAAAATATTAAAGAATTAAAAAAACACTAATGTATGTATTTAAATATTCTAACTGATAGAAATTCCTTAAATGTTAATGAGGAATATTCAAAATAATTTTAAAAACACAAATAATATTGTTATCTACTTAGTTTAAATAAATTAATGTCTCAGGTCTAATATATGATAAATCTTACACAGTTAATCTCTAATGACTTCTCTCACCTCTGAAGTGGGAAATGTATTTATTTGGGATGTATTCATCAAATCTTTTTCCTCAGACCTCAGGGAACCTTGTGAAAGAAGAGTCAGGAGGAATGGAGTAGATTGAGAAAGAAAACATCAGGAAAACAAGATCTTCTAAAACAACCAAGAAAAGCTCATATTAATTCAAAGAATCTGAAAGAATAAGCATTGAGCCTATGTGGATTTTCATAAATTCCTCTGAATATATACTATAACTTTAAGTTAAGTACTTTTGTGATATTCCTGAATATGTAGATGAGTGGGTTTATGATTCTTGTGCCTTTGTGTGGGTCTCTTTACTTTACTTTTGGCTTATCTCATTGATTTATCTCATTCAACTTTGATATGATGAGTTTTGTTCTACATTACATTTTATTTTGTTATTCTTAGTTGTTACCTCAGAAAATCTCTTCAGTTTTATTGAGATGCAAAAAGGAAATGGGTTCAGATGAGAGGAGATGGGGAAGACCTGAAAGTAATAAAGGGAGGGGAAATGCATTCCAATTATACCGCATGAGAAAGAAGTACATTTAATAAAAGGGAAAAAGAAAAATAAATACAGGATAATACTATCAATGAGATGTGAAAAATGAACAAAACTTTAAAGACCTGAAAATAGAAATAGAAGCAATAAAGAAAACACCAACCGAGGCAATCCTGGAGATGTAAAGCTTAAGAAAAAGAACAGGAACTACTGCATTCCCAACATAGTATAAAAGGTGGACGAGAGAGACTTGGGCATAATCAATATTATGAAGAAATTGATACATCTGTCAAAGAAAATACTAAATCTAAAATATTTCTAACACAAAACATCCAGGGAATTTGTGACACTGTGAAAAGACAAAATACAAGAATATTAGAAATAGAAGAAGGATAGAATTCCAAACTCAAAGGCCTAAAATTATCTTCAACAAAATCATAGAAATTTCCCCCAACCTAAATAAAGGAATGCCCATGAACATTCAAGAGTCACACAAAGCACCAATTAGATTGAACCAGAAAACAAAATCCTCCTACCACATAATAATTGAAACCCTAAGTAACAAAGAAATGACAAAGAAAGAATACTAAAAGCTGCAAGAGATAAAGTCCAAGTAACATATAAAGACAGACCCAGTAGAATTACATCAGATATTTCAACAGATACATCAAAAGCCAGGAGGGGGCTGGGCATATGTCTTACAGTTTCTAAGAGATTACAGAGGCCAGTCCAGAACACTCTACTTTTCAGTTTTCAGTTACCATAGATGGAGAAAATAAGATATTCTATGACAAACAAAATATAAATAATATCTTTGTATTAATCCAGCATACAGACGATAACTAACAGAAAAACTCCAGCAAAATGAGGGTAAGTATACCAAAGAAGACACAAGAAAAAAATTTCACAGCAGCAAAACCAAAAGAAAAGAATCACATATACAAGCACACAGGCACACATGCACATGTACATGCACATATACACATGCAAACAGTACCACTACCAACATCAAAATAACAAGAATTAACAATTATTGGTCATTAATATTTTTGAGTATCAGTGGACTCAGTTTCACAATAAACAGACACAGGCTAACAGAGTGCATATAAAAACAAGATCCATCATTTTGTTGCATAAAAGAAACACATTTCAGCAACAAAGTTAGACTGACCCAAGAAATAAACAGGACTACCAATTCTAATATATAATAAAAATAAAATGTAAAACAGAAGTAGTCAAAAGAGCAGGGGAATATATACTTCATACTCATTAAGGAAAAATCCACGAAGATGATGTCCTGATTCTGAACATCTATTCCCTAAATGAAAGGGTATTCACATTTATTAAAAAAAAAGTTACTAAAGTTTAAATCACATGTTAACAGTAGGAGACTTCAATACCCAACTTCACCAATGAACAAGTCATTGAGACAGAAACTAACAGATGTTATTAATTAAATGGACCTAATAGATATTTCAGAACATTTCACACAAACACAAAGAATATAATTTCTCAGCACTTCACAGAATCTTCTCCAAAATTGACCATATACCTGGCAATAAAGCAAGCCTCAACAGATACAAGAAATTTGAAATAACTTCTTGCATTCTATCAGACCACCATGCTGAACTTCAACAACAACAATGTGAAAAAGTCTACAAATTTAGGGAAAAAGAACAATTCTATTCAATGATCAATGACTCAGGGTAGAAATAAGTAAAGAAATTAAAAACTTTATAGAATTCAATGAAAATGAATGTACAGTGTACTCAGACTAATGAGACACTATATAAGGAGTACTAAGAAGAAATTTCATAGCTCTAATTGCCTTCAAAAAGAAATTGGAGAAATATCATATTACCATTTTAATGGAACACCTGAAATCTCTAGAACAAAAGGAAGCAAACACACCCAAGACGAGTAGATGATAAAAAATAATATAACTCAGGGCTGAAAACAATCAGGTGGAAACAAAGAGAACAATAAAAAGAAGCAACACCTGTTTTTTTTTTTTTTTTGAGAAAATCAACAAGACAGACAAACCTTTAGTCAAACTAACTAAAAGGTAGAAAGTATCCAAATTAACAAAATTAGAAGTGTAAGTGGAGACATAACAAGGGACACTGATGAAATTAATATGTGTGTGTGTGTGTGTGTGTGTGTGTGTGTGTGTGTGTGTGTGTGATTAAAAGTCTCTTCATCAAGAAAAAAATCCCAGGTCCAAATAGTTTTATGGCAGAAATCTACGAACCTTTCAAAGAAGAGATAACACCAATACAATTCAAACTATTCCACAAAATATAAACAGAAGGAGCACTGATGAACTCATTCTATGATGCCTCAATCACAGTGATACCTAAACAACACGGAGACTCAACAAAGACAGAAAAGTTCAGACCAATTTCTCTTTTGAACATTGATACAAAAATACTCAATAATATATTCCCAAGCTAAATCCAAGAACACATCAAAACATCATCCAACATGATCATGTAAGCTTCCTTTCAGGGATGCAGGTGTGGTTCTGTATATAAAAATCTATCAACAAAATCCAACATATAAATAGAATTTTAATAAATACATGATCATCTTATTACATGCTGAAAAGGCCCTTGAGAAAATACAGCACCCATTCAGGTTAAAAGTCTTGGAGGGAGCCGGGCGGTGGTGGCGCACGCCTTTAATCCCAGCACTTGGGAGGCAGAGGCAGGCGGATTTCTGAGTTCGAGGCCAGCCTGGTCTACAGAGTGAGTTCCAGGACAGCCAAGGCTACACAGAGAAACCCTGTCTCAAAAAACCAAAAAAAAAAAAAAAAAAAAAAAGTCTTGGAGGGATTAGGGATACAATGTACATACCTAATCACAATAAAGGCAACATACAGCAAGCCAGTAGCCAGCCTCAAAGTAAATGGGGAGAAATGAAAGCAATTCTACTAAAATCATGGATAAGACA
>NW_022196898.1:106675930-106689888 GCF_008632895.1 Mastomys coucha | reverse complement strand
GATTAAAGGCGTGCGCCACCACTGCCCGGCGACTATCCACTTTTCTTTATCACTTCAGTATATTAGAAGTCCTGGCTAGAGCAATAAGACAACTAAAGGAGAGATACAAATTGGAAAAATATAAGTCAAAGTATTGCTATTCACACATGATATGCTAATATACATAAATGACCCTAAAAGTTTTGCTGGAGAATTTCTACAGCTGATAAACAACTTCAGCAAAGTGTTTTAATACAAAATTAACTAAAAAATCAATAGCTTTTCTTTATGAAAGTGATTAATGGGTTGAACACAATAGTCACAAGTAAAATAAAATATCTTGATGTAACTTTAACTAAGCAAATGAAAATTCTGTATGACAAAACTTCAAGTCTCTGAAGAAAGAAATTTAGGCAGACATCAGAATATGGAAAGATTTTCCATGATCATGGATCAGTAGGATTAACATAGTCGAAATGGCCACACTACCTAAAGCAATATACAGATTCAGTGCAATCAAAATTCCAACACAAATCTTTACAGATCTTGAAAGAACAGTTCTGAACTTCATATGGAAAACCATCAAAATCCTGAATAGCTAAAACAGTCCTGTTCATTAAAAGAACTTCTGTATGTATCATCACCCCTGATGTCAAAATGTTCTGAAGTGCAATAGTAATAAAAACTGTATGATATTGGCAAAGAAAGAGATAGGTTGATCATTGTAGTTGAGTCAAAGACCTAGAAATAGCTCACATACTTATGGACACTTGATTTCTAACAAAGAAGCCAATACCATAGAGTGGAAAAAAGAAATCTTCTTCAACAAATGGTACTGGTTTAACTAACTAAGAATATAATAATTTTCCCCTTGAAAAAAAAACAAGTAGATCGAAGACATCAATATAAATCCAGATACACTAAATCCAACAGAATGTACTGGTACAGGAGATAACATCCTGCATAAGAACATCCACAGCTCAGAATTCTCAGAAACAGAAAATTTTCAACAATGGAATTTCTAATGGCTGGGAAACACTTAAAGAAATGTTCCCACTTTGAGATTGTATCTTACACCAATAAGAATGGCTGAGATCAAAAACTAAGGTCAATAATTAATAGATGGAACCTTATGAAACTGAAAATCTTCTGTAAGCCAAAGTACACTGTCAGTAGGGCAAAATGGAAGCTTACAGAATGGAAAAACATTTTTACCAACCTTACAACTGATAGAGGGTTAGTATGCAAAATATATAAAGAACTTATATAATTAAATAAACCAAATCAACCCCATTAAAAGTAGGGTGAAGTGCTAAACAGTAAATTGTTAATCTAAGATTTCTAATGGCTAGAAAATACTTAAAGAAATATTCTCACTCTCAGAGTGTATCCTACCTCAGTCAGAATGGCTAAAGTCAAAAACTCAAGTGATAGCACATGCTGGTGAGGCTGTAGAGTAAGTATAGAACTCCTTCATTGCTGGTGACAGTGCAAACTTTACAACAACTTTGGAAATCAATTTGGCAGTTTCTCAGAAAACTGGAAATTATTCTACCTTAAGACCCACCTACATTACTTTTGGAACATTTAGGTAAATGTTGCTTCACCATACTTCATGGACACTTGCTCAACTATGTTCATAGTAACCTTTTTCATAATAGTCTCAAAGAGGAAAGAACCCTGATGTCCATTAACTGAAGAATGGATAAAGAAAATGTGGTTGATTTACATAATGAGATACTACTCCACTATTAAAAACAAAACATCATCATTTTTGCAGGTAAATGAATGGAACTAGAACTATATCATCCTGAGTGAGATAACTCAGACCCAAAAGGACATGAATGGTATGTATTCACTAATAAGTCAATATTAGAAAAAAAAGTACAGAATACCCAGGATACAATCCATAGAACTCAAGAGGCTAATAAGCTAAACGACCCAAGTGAGGATGCCTCAATCCCACTTGAGAGGGAGAAGAAAGCAATCACAGAAGAGAGGAGAGAGCAAGGGTCCTGGGTGGTAAAGGGGACAGTGAACAGAAGATGGGAATATGATCAGGTATTGGGGGAAAAGAATAGGAATGAAGTCCCAAGGGCTAGCAGAAGGGATGGAAACAGCCAATCTTGAGAGGTAAGAGGTATGGAGACCCTCTAGAATGTACCAGAGACCTTGGAGGTGGCAGATTCGCAGGTCTCAAATGGAAAGACGTTAGATGAAATGCCCTACAGTGAGCAGAGGGAATTTGTACAGTCTACCTCCAGTAGAAAGACAGGGCATCAAGTGGAGGGATGGGGCTTAAGAACATGAGAAAGGAACTGTCCTACAGGAAGTTCAGGATGACACCAATTAATGTGATTAGCTGCATGATATTTTAGTGAGAAGAAAATAAAAAGGCTGCTGATAGGCCCATTTCAACTGTTTGTACTCTAAGGCATGATGGGAGACATTTTTGCAAGGAAGAGGCAGGCTTCAGATCCCCTTCACTTTACACAGTGCTATGTTTCTTTTCATTTATCCTCCATCTATTGAATTCTTTGTAATAATATACTACCTAGGAATATTCTAGAGCAAAATGGAATTTTGCCATACTGGGATAAGCGTAAAAAGGGTAGTCAAGGATCTGTAATGTTTAGTGGGCTTTGCTGAGATAAGGTTTCTTTGTAGTTGCATTCACATTATATATTTCTTCTGTTTGCCTAATGAAATTTTCTTTGTGTGGCAGAAATTCTGGGATGAGATTTTCATGGAGAAAACTCAAGTAAGAGATAAATATAGCTATCTCCTAGTAAACAGGTTAGACATAAGAATATCTAAGGGCTTTGTGGAAATAGGAAGTATGTAAGCCTTCTAGTACACTGTATCCAGAGATATTTTACTTTGTTTGTAAGGAGCACTCTAGTGAATTTATTTTTAAAGCCCTCCTGCTTTTTGTGCAATTGATTTCCTGATATTTTGTAAATGTTTTCATTCATGGAATGATATTTGAGGTCCCTATTCTGCCATGCTTCTAGAAAAGGTGTCCCGGGAAACACAAAACAACTGTTCACAGAGACATTTATACAACAATGTACTTACCAGAGCAAGAATGGTGGAGTCAAAAGAAAAACTGTGTCCTAATCAAGCTATTGTATTAAAGATATGTTTAGTTAATAAATAATATGGAAAACAATACCTGTTAAAACACAATTTCTAGAAATAAAAATCTTAAATTAACATTTTTAGAGGAACACTTAATATTTATCGTTTTTACAAGTTCCCAGGGAAATTTTGCAGTCACTTCACAGCTGAGAATTTGCAAACTACAACTTAGGCCACCATGGCACCTGTGTGCAATCTCCTTTGAAACACTCCACTATGGATCCTCTTCAACATCCAAAGCTATGCACAACAAAGGGATGCCTAAGCTTAGTACTCATCTTCCAATTGCTACTTACATTTGTATTGCTTTATACCTCCTACTCTCCCATATATAAATCTCTTTCTCTGTCACTTTCCTTCCTTCCTCCCTCCTTCCCTCTTTTCTCTCTCATGTTCTCTCCCCCCTCTCTCTGTCTGTCTGTCTCTGTGTGTGTATGTGGGCATGTGCACAAAATAATAAGAATATAGTTAACAGAAAATTACTTTCAAGAAATACTTATACCATCCAGCCTTATTTAAGCACATCTAAGAAGGTACTGGAGTTTGCATATTTGTATTTTGAAAATTTCTTTGTTGGAAACTATTGTCAATATGATAATATTCAGAAGTGCTTCTGAAAGAATATAGAGATATGTCAGTAGGGTGAAATTTCGGTTGTAGAATTATTGTGACTTCCTATCCTTCCTTTTTTGTTTCCTTCTTTTGTACAGTGACATCTGTCATTTGCTCTCCCATCACCATGTTTTGGAAATCCACATTTTGTTTGATTTTAAGGGTTCTATTATCATAATAAAATATTAGAGATATTTAACTTAAAAAGATTAATGGTATATTTTTGGCTTATGATGATCTTAGAGATTTCATTCTACCATCAATTGGCCTCCATCTGAAACATGGCGAATAGGGTAAGAAAGTGAGAAGGGAAGAAACCACATGGGGAATGACACAAAATCTCTCATAAGTCTCTCTCTCTTCTAATTTCCACCAGTACACCCTTCCAGTACCATCAAATGAGGATCAAGCCTTTAAGAGGTAGATTTTCCTGACACCAATCGGAGGGGAGGCTCTTGGTTCTGGGGAGGTTTGATGCCCCAGTGTATGGGGATGTTGGAGGGGTGGGGTGGGAGAATGTGGGTAGGTGGGGAAACACTCTCATACAGGCAAAGCGGAGAGGGGAGGGAGGATGTGGAATGGGGGATGGTGGAGGGGGTAATGGGGAAGTGGGATATCATTTGAGATGTAAATGAATGGAATAATTAATAATAATAATAACAAAAAGGTAGGCTTTTCCGGAAGCCTCCCCAATCAGAGAAAGTTCACAGATGGTGGGGAGTTGGTTTCACAGTAATTTTTCTCTTAAGTCATATCTACATATAATTAGGATGAAATTTAAGTTGTCTGGACATTTGACATTTCAGTTGATGGTGAGCCAAGCCAAGATGTTAAGGAGGGAATTAATTAATTAGTTAATTAATTAATTTTCAGGTGCGAATGGCATTAAATTTGAAGGGACATGGCAGATGAGTTTACTTTGAATATATTTGTTCCCCTCAAGCTCTAGTGTTCAACCCTAATTACTAATGTTATGGTGTAAAAAGGTAGAACTGCTGGTAAGGGACTAAGTTATAGAGGCAGAGCACTCATGGGAGGACTTACACCATTGTTACATAGTTCTAAGGAAGTCAATTTTCTCCATATAGAGATACAGGAGAAATTCACCATCTGCTACACACCAAAAAGTCCTTCCTAACCTGACTATGTTAAACCACTCACCCTCCAAAACTGTGAAAAATAATTTTTACTGTTTGTAAGACATGACTCTGTTTTGTTGTGATAACTGCTCAACACACAAAGACAGATGGCATCTGGCATTTCAGTTCTGCAGAGATAGTGCAGTTGCTATGGCACATGTAGAGAATGTGAGAACAGGGAATGATCTAACTACACTATCTTTCAGAACTTCAAAATAACATGCACTGTAGCATCATCATCATCCCTGCATGTTGACTCAGGACTTAATGTAAATATCAGTACCCATCTGTTATATTGTGACAACATCAAGATTGAAATCCAGATCTTCTGATCTCAAATCTTATAATGGAATACTTATTCAAATTTGTTTCTGCTTCCTTAAATACTAACAACTGTGTAATGTACTCAAAGGAAAATGTAGTTGTATAGAAAAACTACTGGACTGAGCCTGGGGAAATGACAGGTTATATGTAAAAATATTATAAAACTAAGTAACATTTTCTACAAGAACGTGTGATATAACTTCAACAAAATTATTTTAGGTTCATGAAGCCATATAATATTCTCATAAGTAAAATTGTGATACTCAGAAATTGTTTTAAAAAGGCTTCTCTAATATATATAAAGAATTCTGAATAAGGCAGAAAGAGTAAAATGTCACCCCAGGTCCAGCACACCTTGAAGAGTCTGTGAAGGTATTTGTTTTTATTAAGGTTATTATTTTTTTTAAAACAAGATCATCTCCTTATATTAACGATATTATATATTTTCCATATAACTTAATGATTCCTCATAAATGTGATTTTTAACTACATGATTAAAAGTAGCTTGCCTTTGATCTTCCATAGAAGCATACTTTTGTAGTAGAAAGGCTTTAGATTCTTAATTCATATAGGATTTGGTTCAAATGCTTCCACTCTCATTCTCTAGCTGTATGAACTTACATAATGTATGAGATGAAGTTCCTATATATAAAAGAAAATGTCTATGCTAGTAATTGTGAAGATCCTTTAAAAAGGTCCAATAACATGTGAAACACCTAGCAGTTATTGGAAATATAATTTTAAAATTGTTTTAGTGGGAAACAACAGAGTCACCGGAGTTTAAATGAATAATGTCTTTGTCTCCTTGAGTTATAACCAAGTACACAAGACCTGATAGCTTATAATTAGAAACTGTTCACAGTTACAGAGACCAACAAACCAAAGATCAGTGACTTAGAAGATCACATGTCTGAAGAGGCTCATTTTCTGCTTCCTGTTTCATCTTCAAACATTAAAAGAAGTGGAGGGCTGTATTCTCATTCACAAAAGGGCCAGTCTTACTCATCACCTAATTACCTTTCCAAAGACTCCTTCTTCTTACAGCATCATGGGGGAACAATTTCAAAATAAGCCTTTGGGGTAAACCACAACAAATGAGATCCTACTTCTTTGAAAACAAACACTCCTATACCCATAATGGTTGGCTTTAAATCAAGTATTTAGTACTTCAGTTGTTCAAAAACTCTAACTCCCTTTTTATTCTGCTAGTCTTTTATATTATCTACCATCTAGTTTTGTTCACTTATGATCACATAATGACTTCAACAGAATCAGACTTCAGTTCAAAAAAGTAAAGAATAAAAGCAAGCCTTAAAATTCTCTCCAAAGTTTGGCTTTTTACTCATAAACAGCATTATTTATTAGCAAAATACCCCTTTTCATATCATTGACAAAGATGAGTCATATATCTCCATGTGAAGAAAAATCAATTACCATGGAGAAAAAAGTTTCTATGATTTTATGCCTGAAATGGAACACATAATGATGAGACTGATATGAGATACAGAGAGCTCTAGTAAAACAAACAAACAAACAAACAAACAAACAAACAATTAAGGTTCCATTAGTTAAGGGCAAGGAATGGAGAAGAAGGTCAAAGTATGTCAAGTAGACCACAGATAGTCGTGCCATTTTTTAACACAAGCTATTTTTTCTTTCTCAATAGGTAATAGAAATGGATAAATTTACAAATTAGAAATATTCATCTGAGTTTGAGTTCTGATATATAGTTATGAAACTAAAAATATACTGTGTGACCTAAGAAGCTGTCTTTTTAAAAAGTAGACATTAAAATAAATGAGCATGATATTAGCTTACTAATTTAGATCAGATTTTTATATACCATTTCATATAACTAATTTAAATCCAAATACTGGAAGATATTAGTAGTAGCTGATGGGTTGTTTTCACTAGGCTTGGTCTTCAGCTAAAAAAATATTTGGTAACAGAAATATTTTGGAGGGTAAAGTTTGCATTGGAGTTTTTCCCAGAATTTTGTTAGTCAGCCACAATAACTGGATGATTAAACCAAAGCCACAATGAAGTGTCATAGATTGCCTCTGCTATGTGGGAAGGTTTAGCTTAAAAACCTGAATATTGGTTCATGATAGATCAATTGTTAGCTAATATGTGAGTCCCACTGACACTTCCAACATCCAGTCCCATTTCTTTTCTACTCCTGCCTTACAACTTCTGTCTTCATATAGATTTCTTTATCCTCTATCGAGGCTAGGTCTCCATGTTACTAACTCCTTGAATACCTGATACTTTCCTGTATATGACATATACTCTGGTAACTAATTTATTGTCTACTTTGTGATTTTAATTTACCCTTTCTCCCCCTGATAGAATGTAAACCTCATCAAATACTGTATGCTCACCACCAATAAAGGCTTGATATATGGCAGGCAATATATAAATATTTAGTTTTGAATATGTATATTTAGAACATACTGATTAAAAATGTACTTGAAAATTCAAATACTGGCACATGGAAAAATGCAGTGGATTTTCATTATATAAAGTACTTCCCAGAGGAAACCTTTTAAAATAGAGCTTCTTCTAAGCTTTTAAAATAGGACTTGTTTTTAACCAAAATTTGATCCACATTGCTGTTTAAGACCATTCCCTCCACGCACACACATACCACTGTACTTCTAGAACAAGTTATATGTGACAAACAAAGCTTCTAAGTTTCTCATTTTCAGGCACATTAAGAAGACAATTATAAAACAAGAAAAGAAAAAAGAAAAAGAACTAAAGTAAATTAGTTCTAGAATGGACTGCCAATAAGCAACAGAAAGACTGTTGATGAGAAAGTTCAGATGCCTTGGGTTAGACCCTAAACAATTACATTCTATACTTGTTTCTGAGTCATTTCTGTGATTTTTATTGGTGGAAAAAATTAACAGGATGCTAACCAACACATCGGTGTTGCTGTGCATGTATAGTATGATTATGGGATACATATATCCAATGTTTGCTAAAATTGACTGCTATCACTCCATGAGTAGTCAATATGTACTGTACATCATGTTCTGTTAGAGAACAAGATGGATTAGTAGATATAGCATGAAAGAAACCAAAGATGGATCTAAGATGGATCTTGATCTGAGGACACTGGGTCTTCTGTATGCTTACATTATGATATGCTGGCTTTGATCCATCACAGGAGATTCCTATAAGAATTATATGACCTAAGTATTTTATATATGAAATCATTTCCTCTCTGAACAGAATATTAACTCTAATATATACACAAAAGAACTCATCCTGTTGTGGTAGTCATGTTCCTTCTCTAAGAGATAAGGCCTTTCATCTCAGACATTTATGAGGAATATTTGGTATTCCAAAGGAGTTAGTTTGGAAATCCTTGGTTTCATCCAATCTCTTTATTGTATAGAAATTAAAACTGAGACTCAGTGGGGTATACGGTTTGCACAAAGCTACATACACTAACAATCTTTGCCTCCTTAGAACTAAGCAGTAGACTGAACTCATGGTTCCTGAGGAAATGTTCAACTGGAACAGTCTATATACACCATTGTTTGGAGAGAAGCAACCATTAAGTCATATGTTTCATCAGATACTTAAAATTGACATTCCTTTGGAGGTAGACAAAGAGTCTGCAAATACCTTGACTGCTTCTAAGGAAAGATGGTCAGGCAATCCCAACTTTGTGTAGACAATGGCCAGAATAATTTGGCTTTAGCACTATGGGTGGAGTTGTAATGTGCCAGCACTAGAAAGACTGAGAGTCACTAGAATAAAAAGAATGATTCAGCCTATGCCTTAAAATCTTAACTACCTTCTAAACCCAGTGGTTTAGATACCTGATGGGAAAGCATATGCACAACTTCATATCCTCAACCCATAAACCACTCATTAATTACCAAGGGGAGAATAGCAACACTAGAGCAGAAACACCTAGTACCACTTAATCCCATATCCAACATTTTTAAATAGGTCATATTGTCACACATCCTGATAGGATGAGGAGATAGCATTAACGCTGTGATATTCTTACCTAAAATGCACAACCCTAATTGTGAGGAAATGTTAGACAAACTCAAACCAAAGGGTATCCTACAAACAACTGTTGATGTAAGGCAGTACATAGAGTCCTGGGCTAGAATTCATGAAGTCCTGGATTCGATCCCACCCACAATAAACTGAGCATGGTAGCCCATTCTTTTAATCCCAGCACTTTGTAGAGGAAGGAGCAGAGAAGAGATCATTTTTCCTGTTCTGTATTCTGAAAAATATATTCCCATTTTGACAGATGTTTAAATTCAACAATTATCAGTGAGTATGACATGCAAAAATTACCAGTTGCTAAAGACCCATTTAGTCAAATTAAAGACAGAGGTATTTTTACACCCAGCAGGCATTAGTCTGTGTAACTTGAAGCAAACACTTGTCCAGCATTTTTAGTGCTTATGCATTTTGCTACTAACTATAATTTATTAAATACTCTAAAAGTGTGCCCATCACAACAGCCTACATTATGGGAGTAAAATAGAAGAGTATGACATACTGTTTGCAATAGTATCTATTAGAAAATCTCCTACTTAGACCTCAGTATTTTGAGAGCACAGGGAAGTCCACAGCAAAAGACAGCTTGTTGAATTATCTTAGTTCTAGCAGAAAAGGGTCCTTGCCTCTGAGGTGTCCTGGATAAAATTAAGAAAAGATATCTCATTAGTTTCAGTGTTTCCAGTTCTCTGTGCATTCTTTCATGATGGTAATGATGATGATGATGATAATTTACCATTTATTTCATGATGTGTTTTCTTTCTGTTCATTAATTAATGTATTTATTCATTTATCCTGATCAAAGCCCCCCTCGCTTCTCTCCTCTCAGTCCCACCCTTACAAATTCCTCCCCCCATTACCACTCCCTTTCTCCTCAGAGAATGGTAGCCCCCCCCCCACCTTGGGTACCATTCCACCCTGGGACATCCAGTTGAAGTAGGACTAAGCACATCATCTCTCACTAAGCCCCAACCAGGCAGTCCATTTAGGGGAATGATTCAATGGTAAGTAACAGAAGCAGAGACAGCCTCTGCTCTAATTGATAGCAGACCCACATGAAGACCAAGTTGCACATCTACAAAGTGTAGGATGCCTAAGTCCAGTCTCTTTGGTTGTTGGTTTAGTCACCATGGCCCAGGATAATTAAGGTCTAACTAACTAACTGTAGGTCTTCTTGGGGGTATCCTTGACCACTCAGGCTTCCTCAATTCTATCCCTGACTCTTCCATAATACCCACTCCAAGCTTCATCTGATGTTTATCTATGGGTCTGTGCATCTGTTTCCATTTGCTGCCAGATGAAGCTTTTCATCTGGCAATTATGGGAACAATTATGCTAGGCTCCTGTCTGCAATCATAGCAGAATATCACTAATATAGTCAAGGGTGGGTTTTCTTACATGGAATGAAGTTGGGCCACTTATTGGTTGTTCATTCTGTCAGTCTCTGTTCCATCTTTTAGCTGTGCATCTTATAGGAAGCACAAATTTGGGTTGAAAGTTTTGTGGGTGGGTTTACGCCCCCCTCTCTCCATTGGAAGTGCCTGGTTACAGGATGTGACCAATTCAGTCTCCATATCACTCACTGGTAGGAATCTCAGCTAAGGTCACCCCATAGACTCCATGGAACCTCCCTGCTCTCAGGCCTCCAGCTAGTCTGAGAGATGCCGTCACACTGATTTTCATTTTCACTCCCAGCCCTCTCCCACCCTCACTCTCCTCACACCTGATTCCCATCCATATTCCTCTCCATTTTTCTCTTCAGTAACATCTTGTTTCATAAAATTACAGCCTCAGTAATATGAAATAACTGCAAAACCTTAGAGTTTAGCAATCACTGGTAAAAGATTTTTAAAACTTTTGCATTATACCTATGCAAATAATGAGTTCACTCAAAAATATTATATCCCTTATGCATGGATCAACATAAGCTTGCAAATGTAGTATAATTATGAATTTTGTATGCAGTATGTCCTTATGAAAGTATTAATAATTATACTGAATGTACTATTCAAATAGTTTGCTTGACAATTTCAATAGTTTTAAGTGGCTTTCCAACAAGTCTGACTTGACTGTCAAGCTCTACTTGTTTTTATAGTTCATGAACATCTTATATCAGGAATAAGAGAAGTCTTAGTTGTACAATTTTTTTCTGACATTAAATACTTCATAAATTATTTGCATTATCTTTGCTATACAGCTCCTCAGAGGGCATTGTCATGGGTCCCAGGTGCACATTTAAGTTTTAGTTCATTCAGTATATGAAAACACTTTGTGGAGCTGCTTTGAGTAAATGACTGTAAAGAGCAACATCCCCCAAAGCAAATCTGGAGTCTTGCTTGTCTAGTATAAGACTCTTTAACTAACATAAGACTCCAGTGATTGTCTTAGTCTTGATATTAAATATTAGTATTCCTTATCTTGGATTCTTTTTGCATTAAAAATTAAAGTGCTCCTCAAGAAGATAGACTCCAGAGAACCAAATAACCCTATTAAAAAATGGGGTACAGAGCTAAACAAAGAATTCTCAATTGATGAACACCAAATGGCTGAGAAGCAACTAAAGAAATGTTCAACATCCTTAGTCATCAGGGAAATGTAAATCAAAACAACCCTGAGATTCCACCTCACCCCAATCAGAATGGCTAGGATAAAAAACTCAGGGGACAGCAGATGCTGGAGAGGTTATGGAGAAAAAGTAACATCACTTCATTGCTGGTGGGATGGCAAACTGGTACAACCACTCTGGAAATCAGTTTGGCAGTTCCTCCGAAATTGGACATAGTTCCACTGGAGGACCCAGCTATACCACTCCTGGGCATATACCCAAAAGATGCTCCAACATGTAATAATGACACATATTCTATCATGTTCATAGAAGCCTTATTTTTAATAGCCAGAACCTGGAAACAACCTAGATGTCCCTCAACAGAGGAGTGGATACAGAAATTGTGGTACATTTACACAATGGAGTACTACTCAGCTATTAAAAACAATAAATTTATGAGATTCTTAGGTAAATGGGTGGATCTGGAGAATATCATCCTGAGTGAGGTAACCCAATCACAAAAGAACAAACACAGTATGTTCTCTGTGATAAGTGGTTATTAGCCCAGAAGTTTTGAATATAGGAAGAACAACCCACAAACCACAAGGAACTCAAGAAGAAGGAAGACCAAAAGGTGGACATTTCATTCCTTCTTAAAAGGGGGAACCAAATACCCACAGAAGGAGTTACAGAGATTAACTATGGAGCAGAGACTGAAGGAAGGGCAAGCCAGCCTAAATATAGCTATCTCCTGAGAGGCTCTGACAGTACCTGACTAACACAGATGTAGAGGCTCACAGCCATCCATTGAACTGAGTACAGGGTCCCCAGTGAAGGAGTTAGAGAAAGGACCAATGGAGCTGAGGGGTTTGCATTCCCTTAGGACGAACTACAATATGAACTAACTAGTACCCTCAGAACTCCCAGGGTCTCAACCACCAACCAAGGACTGCACATGTGCAGCAGGCTGGCTGATCTGGGCTTCCCTCAACCCGCGGGAGAAACGGGGTCCTAGTCAGGTCGACAATGTGTAGGTGAAGAAATGATGGCAGAGACGACACATGAAGTATAAGATCTAAATTTATTTCTTAGAAATAGCATCAGACTTTTACAGTCATTGCAAAAGAGAGACGGTAAATCTGGCAGCTCAATAGTTGAGGTACATCTGAGGCTATCTGAAACATGCTGGGTCTAAAGCAGCAACTATCTCCTCTGAACTGGTGCTGCATCCCCCAGGCCCAAGCACTCTGGGCCCGGGGACTGCGAATTGCATGAATCTGAGTCCTAGCCCATCTAAGTTCTAGTGCTAGTCCTTCTTCTTCTCCCAGTCCTTGTGCTAGACCTTGTACGAAGTGACAAGCAGCCTTAAGTAGCATACAGCAAGCAGGGGTGATGTCAAGAGTCAAGTAGGCAGGTGACCTCACATCAAGGTCAGTAGGGTCTGGTAGCTAGGTGTGAAACAAGAGGAAGAGGAGTTGAACTCTCCCTGTCGTGGTACTTTGATATTCTTATGCTAATTCTCTGGTTCTTGCTGGAGGTAATGAGCAGGAGGTTTCAATCTAGCATTTCCTGCTAATTCTCTGGGTCTAGCCAGGGGCAGGCAGTAAGGAGTTCTGACCTCACACTTTTAGCTAATGTCCTTGAGTGAGGGAAACCCTTACTTTGAGAGCAATTGCAAGCTATAGACAGCTTGGTATTAAACTAGGATAGTTGGAAACATTGTGTCATCCAGGAGACAATGCCCAATCTTAACCATTTACGAATCATTTCTTGGGGTACCTTTATGCCTAATTATGAGGCCGCTTTTGATGGGGTTCGGGTGGCAGCGGACATGTCTGCAGACACCAGACACAAACAGCTCCACGTGTAAGAGGTTTAATTGAAAGGGGGTAGAGGATAGTGGCGCAGGAAGAGAGAGAGAGGGGAGAGAGGAAAGAGAGAGAGATGGAGGAAAAGTACCCATATATATATATATATATATATATATATATATATATATATATATATATGTCGTGACGTAGCAGTCCAGGTAAAGGTGGGAGTTGAACCCAATATATTCTGGGAATATGGTGGCCGTTGCCTTGGCGACAGGTCTGTGGACCTGCCCATATCTGTCGCAGGTTCTGGGTGCTAACATACCTCCCTTTTTTATATTATAAAGAGAAGGAAAGAAAAAGGGAAGG
>NW_022196898.1:106659934-106675272 GCF_008632895.1 Mastomys coucha | reverse complement strand
CCTGTTCTGAAGCACCACAGCTGCCAAGGAGTCGATCTGTTTCTGGATAGTAAGCACAGTTTCAGAAAACCCCATATGGAAGTGGATACTCCCGTTTGTAAATCCTCTCTTAGTCATCTTCCTGGTGTTATAATTTGCTCCCTGCCTTGTTAATCTTGTCTCTACATTCCTTCAATGACAAATACAAAAAATTTTTTGAAAATCGCTTTGAAACTAAGAAGTGAATGTATTATATTGGATCATAGAAGTTGTTATCCCTGTAACTCCAGTACCGACACCTATAGCTATACCTGTAGCAACCAAGAGTGGCACAACTTGGACTGCCCTCTTATGTTGGGCAGCTATCATATCTACAACTGGGATTGGCAGGGGTTCGTTTCCCTGGATCACTCCCAGTTCAGGGAAAAGAAGTACTAATGTGCAAACTCCTGACCAGCTAGCAGGTAGACGATGATATGTCTGAGTGCCATAAAAAATTGATGTGTTTTGGATTATAGGGCATTGTGGCAAAGATGATATATCAAGGGTTATGGTTCTATTGCAGTCTAGGGAACTCAGCATTCCCACTGACTGAGTCCCAGATGCCTTAAAACAGGTTGCCACACCAAAGAGAGGGACAGATGTAAGGTATGGAGTCATGGCAACACTGGAGCCAGGGCAGCTGACAAAGGGTAAGGTAACGTTACTTGGCAGTATCACCAGAGATGCTGTAAGTGACAATTGTGAGTTAGTTCCAGGAGGTACACATAACCAGCTCTCTTGAAAGCATCCAGGTCTGGTAACATTAAGTAGTTGGTATGCCGAGGTCAAGGTCTGAAGTAAAAGGTGAAATGACAAGTTAGTACCATTTATGAGGGGTGATGTCAAAGAGATAAGGCCTTCAGAGGAGTGTTTGATAATCTCCCCTACTTTTTCAATATCTAGGGGCTGTGCAACTGAGACATATTTTCTCTGAATATGGATGGTATTTACTGGGCCCCCAGGCTGATTTTTACGATAGAGCTTACCAAGGACTCCTGTCTCCCACCTGGAATCCCACGTATCTTGTATGTAGAAAAAGAGTGTCTTGCGAAATTGATAGAAGAAATGATTGGTCCGTGATCCTAGCATATGTATTTGACAAGACCAATATGGGCAGCCCCCATATTCATCTGGCCACTTTCTACAATATTCTTCTGTCTGGTTGAAGAGAAAGCAAGTATAGAGATCATAATATTTGATGGCATTACAGACACTGGGATGATGGCAATTTGGATTGGCTCTCGACATCCAGCTATGGAGCAGTTTCCTGATCCTATTTGGAAAGACTGTTTGTTATCTGTGGGGGTTTCTTGAACCTTAAATCTCCAGACATAAGGGCTACACTGGATAGAAATGAACAACAGGGTGAGGATGAGAAACCCATGTCTAATCCAGTGGGGTCGAGCTCAGCTTCTGGAGTGGAGTCTCATTTTCTGGGATTGGGGACAGGGTAGATGATCTCATTGTCCTCTGGAGTTTAATAGAGCACGGTCCTGTTAAGATTGATGTGTATGAAGAAGAGTCATTTTTAGGTGGAGGAATGAAAGGTTTGAGGTGAGACAGATGGACCCAATAAGAGAGTCCCTTGAGTTTAGTAGCTGTAGGGGTCACAAGAATTACTTTAAAAGGGCCCTGCCATTTGAGAGAGAGAGAGGTGAGGATTGATGACCTGGAAGGGATAGAAATACTTGGTCTCCAATGTTTATAGGTAGTGGACAGGAGACAGTGTATGGCCGAGGTAGATGATGGTCAGCAAAGCTCCATAGGAGAGAACGGAGGTGGCAAAGTAATGGAGTAAATAAATGGTCTGGGAGGGGAGATCATTTAGGTGAAAGGCCAGGAGTTAGGACTGGACGTCCATACATGAGTTCAAAGGGAGAGATGAGGAGATGTCACTTTGGGAGAGCTCGTAACCTAAAAAGAGCCAGGGGTAGGAGTTTTACCCAATCAAGGTGAAGTTCTTGTGACAGCTTAACAAGAGAGGTTTTTAAAGAGCAATTAGTTCTTTCTACCTTACCAGAAGATTGAGGGTGATAAGGAATGTGAAAACTCCAGGGGATATCTAGGGCCTTAGATAAGATTTGAGAGACCTGGGAAGTAAATTCAGGACCATTGCCTGATTGGCGAGAGGTTGGGACACCAAACTGGGGGATGATCTCTCGGAGGAGGAGATCAGAAACTGTCTGAGCCCTTTTGTTAGTAGTGGGAAATGCCTCTACCCACCCTGAGAAGGTATCTACCAAGACCAGGAGGTACTTGGCACGCCTGACAGTGGGCATATGGGTAAAGTCAAGTTGCCAGTCAGTTCCAGGAAGGGAACCTCTCGCCTGATGGGTAGGAAAAGGGGTGCTATGATACGTTGAGTTGGGGTCAGACTTCTGACAGATTTTGCAAGAAGCAGTGATAGATTTTAAGAAGCTTAAGTCTTCAGGAGGAGGCTGTAGGTGAGTCTTAACAAAAGAAGACAGTGCTTGACTGTTAGGATGAAAGAGTTGGTGAAGATAGGACAGAGTTTGGCGGGTGTCAGGAGTTAAAGAAGGTAGAGTTGTAGGTTGTAGTAGAATGTCTTGGGGAGAATGAGACGAGTCTGGGCCCCTAAGGGCCGCAGCTCTAGCTGCCTCTTCAGCTCGGTTGTTTCCCCTGGAGACAATAGAGTCGTCTGTCTGGTGTGTCCCGTCTGCATGTACTCTCGTCTCTTCCCATACTTGCCTGCGTTCTTCAGGAAGCAAATTATTAGTAAGGATCGTATAGACATCATGGAAAGTCAAGCTGTAAGATTGAGTGATATATTGGAACTCTTTAAACTTTGAAGGGTTAGAGGTATAGGACCCCAGCCTGTTTTCTATTTGGGAAAGTTCACTAAGTGAGAATGGAATATGTACTCTGAAGTGCCCATCCACTCCAGCAACTTCCTGTAGAGTAGGACGGTCGCTGGGTCAGGTGTCTTTGGAGAGGAGGGACTTGAAGGTTTGGCTGCAGTCTTAGAGCGGGTTACAGGAGGAGTAAAGGTAGCTGTGGGGCATTTGGAGCAGCCCACATCTGGCACAGAATTTGAGGGGTCTAGAGAGGGAGAGCTAGCAGGCTCTGCAGCATCCTGGTGAGGAGGAGGAACTGGAGCAGCAGTTTGGGCTTTTGGAGGTGAGGAGACAAGATTATGACGAAAAGGGGGTGGTTCATTAGCTGGGTCTAGCATTGTAGAGTCATCTAGAGAAAGTTGAGTTTGTGTAGACTTCATGGCTAAGAGAAGTTGGGTTGGGGAACAAGAAGAACACAAGGAGGGATTGGAACGGAGATATGTGAATGCTTGAACATAGGGAACCTCCTTCCATTTACCAGTTCACTGACAGTATGTATTAAGACCTCTTAAAATAGCTGGGTCTAGAGTGCCATTAAGTGGCCACTTTAAATTCCCATCTAGTTGATATTTAACCCAGACCTTATTGCAGAGATATATTAATTTTGATGCCTTCAAATCAGGCGTAAGTTTTAAAGATTTGAGATTTTCCAGGAGACAACCCAGTGGAGGAACTGTCGAAGACCTTCCTGAACCCATTGTGGGGTGGTTGGATGTTCCTACCAGCGTCCTGAGAACAATCCAAGCACCAAGGAAAATTAACAGCCGAAGCTAGTGGTTTCAAGTCGTCATGAGAAATCCTAGTGGCAATTTGGCAGGGCCCGGTGGCCTGCGTGGGAAAGTAACTCACCCTGGATCCAGGGTTTTGGGGGGATGGTAGCCTGGTAAGTATTAAGGGGTGAGAGTTACCTCCTAGGGAAGGGTGCCCAACGATGGTAGGATGTCCTAACGTGTATGTCGGGGGAGGCTGTACTCCATCAATTCCAGGGAAGGTTGGCCAGACCTTATCTGGAAATCTGGAGGTCTTCCCCTGACTGATCCTATTAATTAATAAGCCGGTGTCTGTGCGGCTGGTTATGAGCAATCTGGTAAATGGAAAAAACACGGAGCTGAATGGTGCCTAAATGGGTTACAGCTCACGTGGTTATGTCTCAAGGTGTCTGGTGAGCAGTTGCCAGGTGAGGGGGCTGTGAAGTCACGTACCTATACTGCCTGGTTGGCAGTGCTGGGACTGCTCTCTCTGCTGTCTCAGCGCAGAGCGGGAAGTATTGATAGCAGCCGCTGCAGCCTGCAGTGGTGAGTGTTCTCCGCAAGGCAGCTGGGCAGCAGCCGCTTCTCCGCGCAGCAGAGGTGGTCTCAGAGGCTGTTCCATGTGGCCATGGCGGCGGTAGCGGTGATGGGACCCGGCGGAGGCGGTGGCTGCCCCACGTGGCTGTGCCTGCGTCTGCCCCAGCGGTGAGACGCAAACCGCCACGCTCCCAGGGTTCGGCTCCAAATGATGGGGTTTGGGTGGCGGCAGACACGTCTGCAGACACCAGACACAAACAGCTCCACGTGTAAGAGGTTTAATTGGAAGGGGATAGAGGATAGCGGTGCAGGAAGAGAGAGAGAGGGGAGAGAGGAAAGAGAGAGAGATGGAGGAAAAGTACCCATATATATATATATATATATGTAGTGACCTAGCAGTCCAGGTAAAGTTGGGAGTTGAACTCAATGGATTCTGGGAATATGGTGGCCGTTGCCTTGGTGACAGGTCTGTGGACCCGCCCATATCTGCCGCAGGTTCTGGGTGCTAACAGTGTTGACAATTGGAGAGACTAATCTGTAACACGTCTGAGTTAGGGGATATCAGCAACTGGTCTGAAATCCAGGAGGCACAGAATTCCTTTGGGGGTCGTATTTGCCTCTTATCCTTTATCAGGATTTTATCCCTGATATTTTGGATGTGACTGGAGTAGACGAGTGTGCATAGCACACATGGAGGGGTCTGATTGTTCTGGCAACATGTGTATAGTAGAGGAATGTAAATTCGATCATCAATGGGAGGAGAGGACCTTTCGGCCTTGTGAAGTTCTCTTTCCCAGTGTAGGGGAATGCCAGGGCCAATAAGTGGGAGAGGGTGGGGTGGCAGGCATGGGGAGGAGGGAGGCAACAGGGGTTTGTTTTTGTTGTTTTTGTTTGTTTCTTTGTTTTTTGGAGGGGAAACTGGGAAAGGAGAAATTTACATGTAAATAAAGAAAATATCTAATAAAAAAGAGCAAAAAAAAATTAAAGTTCCCATATTCATTCATTGCCCATTCTTTCCTTGCCCACCTTGAACATTTCTCTTTGTAAACTGATGGATTTTACAGGCAGGCACCCTATCTTCTTTAGAATGCCTAGTCTATACTGAATTGGCTGAGTGGCTTGCTCTCATTTAGAGCATTGACAAAGAGACAAATACTTAATGATCAGAAGTCTGTTTCTGGTACAAGAAGAGCTGTATCTGTGGAAACAAAGCTTTTCAAATCCCCATTTGCAGTTGCATTTCAAATTGCCAGGATGAGTTGTCCAGCCTTGGTATAAAAAAGCTATCCAGGGTGGAGACTGACCTACCTACAAATGTGCTAAATTCTCAAGGTCAGTGAGACTCTGGTTTGGTTCCTAATCCTTTTCTACAAGGCTGTTTTATGTCTTTAAGGTATAATTCTCTCACAGATTTCTGCCCAGTGATTTGCTGTTCTTTTTTCTTTTCTCTTTTTTTGACATATACATACATGCAGAACTTCCAGATACTACCTTAATTCTATAACTAGCTACCTGCCAATGCCTGAGGAGCCCATTCTTCTACATCTTCACATTTATTGACTATGTTTTCACTATCATCTGCCTCATGATCTTCTACTTGAATAGACTTATCAGACCCCACTAATGTTACTAACTCTGACCTTCCCTCACACAAGTCTCTTCTCCATATCTCTGCTGCCTCCAAATATATTTCTTTACTTACAAATTTTCAACAGCTTAATCTGTCTATCCTATGAGTGAATCAACTTCAGGCAGTGTTGATGTTCAAGACTGTGTGCCCAATGTGGCTTCTCTAACTCCTTGTTCTTAAATTATTTTCCAGACAGATACATACTACTACTCCTTTTAAAATCTCTACACTGTCACACTTTTAGTTCATCCAGCAGTATTTTTAAACAACTTCTGTGATTTCCATAGCCTCTTACCTACAAAGCACCTACTCATACTCACAAATCTATGGCACATGGAAGGGTGATTTATCTTTGCAATGCAATGTCAGTTCTTATCAAATTCCTCAGAATTTTGTTTTGTTTTTCTTATGACAGTTTTGTTTATTTTCTTTGTCTTAACCATATTAACAAAGACCTAGGTATGGCAAACACTGTAAAACATAATATGTGGATATACTTATACTCTAATATTTTTATTGGGTCCATTATCTTATTCTTATGACAAAGAGTTTGTAAGTGAAACTGAAAGAAATTAGGTAACTAATGTAAAGCAAACTACTATTAATACTAGATGCAGAGTTGAATCAAGCCTTGATCATAACCAAACATCTTTGAATTTTTGTTGCCTGATACCTTTTTTGTTTGTTGAACACTAAAAAATTCTCAAATACATGGGCTATGTATTTCTTATAGTGGTGCCAAATATGAATAATACATTAAATATATGATATTAATATACATACACATATATTTGTTAATGATTATTATAACTGAGTTGATGGAATTTAATTCAAACAACTTCAAATGTGAAGAGTTAAAATAGCTTGTTTTCTTCACATATCTCTCCAGGGACCAACCCAAGTAGAATAATTATTTTCTCCTCCATGGTGTCACATGATCTCCAGTAACACAGCCTGCTATAGTCTATGCTGGTTTCAATTTTGTAGGTTTCTAGAAGTTACTGTTGTCTAATCTTGGCTGCTATACAATCTGCTGCAGCTTTAAATACTCTCTATGATAATGCTGATTAGTGAATAAAGTGGCAATTAACTTTTCATGGCATAATTTCTATGTTTCACTGAAAGTGTGCTAATAGTACATTGTGTCTGTCCCTTTATAGAACCTCCTGTTCTATGCAGAGCAGGCAGCAGTCAGAGCAGGCAGTGCTACAAGCTCCACAATACTCTGCATGTGCTCCAGGTGACTAAGTCACCACGAGAACCATAGGCTGGAGTGCATGAAGCCTTCATACAACTCTGCCCTCTGGAACTGAATTTCTCATGGATTGAAAAGAAGAATTTCTTTGTGGCCACTGGCTCTATATTTCCTGTTGCTTATTTCAAAAGCAAATGGCACTATGTTTTGCAAACTGCATTCCTTTACCAATGAGTCAAGTCCCAAGTGTCTTATATAATCTTTATGCCATAGGAATTTCTCTATATCCTATCTACCTTGCTATGTTATAGTCTTAGCCGTTACCTTCCAACCAACAATTCCTTAGCTTTAAAGACATCTCCTCATCTCTTCTCTACTCTATTTGGGTCAGAGCCTTTCTTCTTTCACAGAGCCCTGTAATTTGGGAGTCTAACTCCTATTTTTAGCTTTGGCTTTGGGGACCAGCCCCAGCTCTTGGACCTCAGTCTAGTTCATATTTTTCTATAAACCTTTCTAATAAGCTATAGATAACAGCTACTGGAGAAGATTAGCAGTCAGTAAATTTAAAAGTGAAATGAATGTAGAAGAATGGGTTGATAAACTGGAGAAGAAACAATAGTAACAAGTGAAGAAGAAGGTCCCCAAGCCATTTTTCACTTCTGTATGTTACTGGGGAAAGAAACTAGGCTCAGGTCCTTGATGGTTCCTTGTCATGGTCAATGCCAATATATATGGTCAGATGGGTAGTGGATCTGCCTGAATGAGCTGGCACAGTGAGAAATGTATGTGTGCTGAAGGTAAATTCAGCACACACAAAAAGAGTTTGGAGATTGAGGTCAAAATTCCTAATTCCTCCCATAGAAATAGAGAGACAGCAATGACCTCATTTGGTTGTAATGAGACATGAATATATGATACATATCACAAGCCTCATACAAAAAATCATTAATAAAGACAGAAGTTCATATTATGTGGTAGGAGTAAGTTAGGCAAGGTTGGAGGTTATATGTGGGTAGTAGCTAATAGTATTTCAGACTTAGGAATGGAAATGAAGTATAGGTCAGAAAACAAGGCTAAATATGCAAGGATTGTGATTAGAGCCAATATAAGACAGTGCCAGGATTGCTGAGACATTTGATTCTTCAAGACAGATTTTTAGACCTCTTGAACTAGCAGGTCAGTAGCTGCCAACAGCCTTCCTCTCACCATCAAGTGTGATCTGGAATTGGGAATGGATCCCAGAGACCTTATGAATGAGCAGACAAGGAAAGCAAAGAAAAGGCTACTCTGCCAGGTAGACGTGTGAGATGAGAATAGATAGCTGCTGCCAGGAGCCTGCTTGCCTCCACCTGTGCCAAGAGCTGTCAGCCACCATGACACCATTCTGGCAGTAGTACCACAGGAGGCAGTGGAACTATGCTTGAAGCTGGGTGGGAGAGCCAATTGAGGTACAAACTACTGATGCCTGGTAAACAATGTAGACAGAATAGTGGTTCCTCAAGAGCAGAAGATAGATGTAAATCTGGTACCAAGGTGGGCACACTGATGACTGAAATGGTTACTATTTATTTATTTTTGGTATATTTTCTTATATGGTTTCTTTAAATCTGGCCTTTACTTTCTATATATGTCATGATACATATATGTATGTATGTGTAAAGTCAGAGGTTCAGTGATGGAGGGGCCTAGGTAGTCTAAATATCTTGTGGTTTCACTGTTTTCCAGTGTTAGCTTTTCCCTAGCATTTGTACTTCAAACCTACTAGGACAGGCAAAGTCTCAGGATTATTATAGCATAGAGCAAATGTTTAGAAAATATTGTCTAAATGGGTTGCCTGAAGACCTCATAAAACCTTCTTTGCTGTATTATTTGTAATTTTTGCCATAATAGTATGAAATATTATTGCTCTAGTTTTATAAAAGCTAGGAATAATGTTCAAGGAAAACTTTTACCAGATTCTTAAATGGTAGAATTTAAAATATCTTAGGTTCTAGCTTACATACCAAGTAGTATGGCAATATTTGAGTTGAAAATGTAAGATTATCCTTTCTGAAGTTGGAAGGAAGGACTCAGAATCAGGGGTCAAGTAGACAGAATAAAATCCCTAGAGGACAAAGGTAAAAAATCTTTCATTCAGGTTGACACTATTAGCACAGCATTCTTGCTCAGTCTTTTAGCCTTTGTGCTACAGAGAAGTCACTTATAAAGGACAGAAAATCATTTCTTCATAGCCCTAGATTTTGGGAAATCAAACATTGGCATCTAGTGACAGGCTTAGTGTAGCATGTCTTCATGTTGTTGACAGAAGACATCAAATGAGCAAGATGGCAAGTATAGGCCAAATTTATTCTTACATGAGAACTGATTTCATTGAATCAGGAAACAGATCTATTCACGAAGGCAGAGTTTTCTGCTCCCACACACCTTTGAAGACTGTTCCTTTTAGCACTTTGCACTGGAAATTAGGATTCTAATTTGAGTTTTGAGGATACTTTCAAACCAAAGTATGTGACTTGACCAGTATTGAGAAGAATTTTACAAATAAATGTAAAAACAATCAAGCAAAACATAATTTCAAATGAACATTTGAATATAATTTTTGTATATCTCAAAAATTGGTCATTCTACATTTTTTTCTGGTTCACTTTTTGGGCAATAATATCTAAAAATATTGGCTAACACTGATAGTAACACACTTCTGGTTGAAGAGGCTGTCTAAAGATAGAACTAACTTGTATGACTATATCTCTTCAGACATTCAACAAACATCCTGAAGAAGGGTGGGAGGCAATTATTCTATCCAAGGCACTGTGAAACAAAGCAAAATATCTTCATGTCAGTTAAGTCCCCTTAAGGCCCAATAGAAGAGCAGAGAAGTAGAGTAGTTGCCTGCTCTGAATGCTAGGAAGACTTCTCAGGAGATATGCACTCTGGCTGTGTGATCCAGCTTCATTTTGTTACACTCACCCCACAGTTTAAGCTCTGTAGTTATGCCAAAACATTTTACAAGATATGCACCTATTTAAAATCCTTTGATAATCTTCATAATCCTTTAAGTTAAATGTCAACTCCTTCTTCATGGAATAAAGGTCTCCATCGTCATGAGGACCATGTGGCTGTCAAATCTTACTCTGCCTGGCTATATAAACTTTGGAACTTTCAGTCATGTCCTACTTGACATTATACTTCTCTCAAACTGATTTTCTCTCTGATAAGGTATTATTGCCTAATTCTTACTTTATCTTGTACACAATTTTTAGGTACTAAATGTCCTCTATATTGCCAGACCATTACTCTATACTGAAACTAAAGATTTAGGTACTCAGTTTCAGAGCCACATTTTCTGGAAGCTGCCCCATCCATGTGCAACCCTGTGTTGTTATTTATTACATCCCTATTGTGAGAGTCCCTAAACTCAGCTAGGGGCATTGTCAACTTGCTCCTCTATTATAAACTATACTCAATGGGATAGTAATGTGTTACTTTTGTCCACATTTTCAGTATTCAACACCATGACAGGCACATAGAAAAAAGATTTAGATATTTGTTGAATGACTAAATAAAATTTTAAGGAAATTAGAAATTTATTTCCTTAATACATTCATTAATAATGGCTCTTGTTTACTGAGCCAGACACTGTATTAAGTATTATATTTTGTGTGAGGTAGACATGTTTAGTAATCTTAGGTTCATAAATGAAAAAAAAAACCCAGAAATGAGAAATGGTGGGTAACATGCCCAAGTGTCAGGTGAAGTTAATTTAAAATTCTAGTGTGTCTCACTGAAGAATTTCTTTCATCACTTGTGAATTCTGCTTTTTTTAATTGAGTATTTTCTTAATTTACCTTTTAAATATTACCTTATTTCTTGGTCCCTCCTGAACCCCTTGTCCTATCCGCACTTCCCCTGCTTCTATGAGGGTATTCCCCAACCCACCCACTCACTCCCACCTACCCACCCTACCATTCCCTTACACTGGGGCATGCAGTTTTCACAGAACCAAGGGTCTCTTCTCCCACTGATGCCTGAAAATGACATCCTCTGCAACACATATGGCTGGAGTCTTAGAGCCCCCCATGTGTACTCTTTGGGTGGTGGTTTAGTCTCTGGGATCTCTGGGGAGGTGTGGTTGGTTGATATTGTTATTCTTCTTATAGGGTTGCAAACCCTTTCAGCTCCTCAGTTCTTTCTCTAACTCCTCCATTGGGGACCAAGTGCTTAGTCCAATGGTTGGCTGAGAGCATCCACTTCTGTATTTGTTAGGCTCTGGTAGAGCCTCTCAGGAGAGAGCTATACCAGGATCCTGTCAGCACACACTTTTTGGAATCCACAACAGTGTCTGCATTTGGTGGCTATATATGGGATGTATCCCCAGGTAGGGCAGTCTTTGTATGGCCTTTTCTTCAGTCTCTGCTCGACACTTTTTCTCAATATTTGCTCCTGTGAGTATTTTGTTCCTCCTTCTAAGAAGGATTGAAGCATCCACACTTTGGTCTTCTTCCTTCTTGAGCTTCATGTGGTCTGTGAATTGTATCTTGGGTATTACGAACTTTTGGGCTAATATCCACTTATCAGTGAGTGCATACCATGTGTGCTCTTTTGTCAGTGGGTTACCACATTCAGGATGATATTTTCTAGTTCCATCTTTTTGCCTAAGAATTTCATGAAGTTATTGTTTTTAACAGCTGAGTAGTACTCCATTGTGTAAATATACCACATTTTCTGTATCCATTTCTCTGTTGAAAGACATCTGGGTTGTTTCCAGCTTCTGGCTATTATAAATAAGGTTGCTATGAACATAGTAGAACATGTTTCCTTGTTATATGTTGGAGAATCTTTTGGGTACATACCCAGGAGTGGTATAGCTGGGTCCTCAGGTAAAACTATGTGCAATTTTTTGAGGACCCACCAGACTGATTTCCAGAGTAGTTGCTGGTTCAACTTGAGGTTAGCATGTAGAAGAAAGAAAATCAATCCATTCCTATATCCTTGTACAAAACTCAAGTCCTAGTGGATCAAGGATGTCCACCTAAAACCAGATACACTGAAACTAATAGAGGAGAAAGTGAGGAAAGCCTCGAACACATGGGCACAGGGGAAAATTTCCTGAACAGAACATCAATGGTTTAAGCTCTAAGATCAAGAATCAACATATGGGACCTCATAAAATTGCAAAACTCCTATAAGGCAAAGGACACTCTCAATAGAGGAAAAACCAGCAACCAACAGATTGGGAAAGGATCTTTACTAATCCTACATCTAATAGAGGACTAATATCCAACATATACAAAGAACTCAAGAAGTTAGACTGCAGAGAATCAAATAACTCTATTAAAATGGGGTACAGAGCTAAATAAAGAATTCTCAACTGAGAAATATCAAATAGTCAAGAAGCACCTAAAGAAATGTTCAACATCCTTAGTCATCAAGGAAATTCAAACAAAAACAACTCTGAGATTCCACCTCATACCAATCAGAATGGCTAAGATCAAAAACTCAAGCAGGGCGGTGGTGGCTCATGCCTTTAATCCCAGCACTTGGGAGGCAGAGGCAGGCAGATTTCTGAGTTTAAACCCAGCCTGATCTACAGAGTGAGTTCCAGGATAGACAGGGCTACACAGAGAAACCCTGTCTGGAAAAAATAAAAAACAAAAACCAATAATAATAATAATAATAATAATAATAATAATAATAATAATAATAATAATAATAATAATAAAACCAAACAAACAAAAAGCAAAAAACTCAGGTGACAGCAGATGCTGGTTAGGATGTGGAGAAAGAGGAACGTTCCTCTATTGTTGGTAGGATTGCAAGCTGTAGTTCTGCTTTTCAAATATCCCCAAAATTTCTCTTTTATCTAAGTTGCTTCTCCTATTCTGTCCTTAATGAGTTAAAGGAACACTTCATGTCTCACTGCTCAGGAAAACACAGCTGGACTATAAAAGCATTGCTGCTAAGAGATTGGGGTTTTATGCAAATATCCATGCCGTAAGAAAGTTTGTGGTTTTCCTCTGCACTGTGAATGCAATGAATAAGCCATGGCAGCAGGCTCTGCCTGCTAGCATAGATAGATGGAGTCACTGTCAATGTCCTATTCTTGGCAGTCACTTGATGCTCTGTGATGCTTGTCCATGTGGATCAGGACAACAAAAAATTCCTTTGTGTACTTTAGGAGGGTTCTACATGAGGAGAATGGAATGCAGATAGTTTCTGAGGAAGACCTCACTGGAGAAAGCAAAGGAAAAAGGCTAGAAAGAACAACTGCTGTATTGCATGTGAAGTTTGGAAATTGTCTGTGAGTCTTTGTACCTGTGGAATCTCACGTTCTTTCTCTGGTAAAGGATGTTTGATACTAAGCTTTCCTCCAGTTTTTTCCCTATGTATCCAGGTGTGCACTAGTTCTGTGATATATTAAAAGGATATTCTAGAACTGTAGATGAGAGATGATAGTGTTTGCCTACCTTGCATGAGGCCCTGAGATTTTTCCCCAGTACTGCATACACTGCTGTCTTAGGGTTTTACTGCTGTGAACAAACATCATGACCAAGGCAACTCTTATAATAACATTTAATTGGGGATAGCTTACAGGTTCAGAGCTTCAGTCCATTATCATCAAGGCATTATCATGGCAGCATCCAGGCAGGCATGGTGCAGGATGAGCTGAGAGTTCTATATCTTCATCCAAAGGTTTCTAGCAGAATACTGACTTCCAGGAAGCTAGGAAGAGGGTGTTAAAGCTCATGCCCACAGTGACACACTTCCTCCAACAAGACTATGCCTCTAAAGGTTGCTACTTCCTGGGATAAGCATACACAAACCATCACAACTGAGTATGGCAGTGCCTGTTTGTAATATGAATACTAGGGTTATAGAGACAGGAAAATGAGAAGTTCAGATTCATCCTTTGCTATATATAGAATTAGATGCCAACCTGGGCTACATAATACTCTATCAAAGAGAGGTTGGTAAACAGACAGACAGGCACATACTCACACAGATAGATGATAGATAGGTAGATAGATAGATAGATAGATAGATAGATAGATAGATAGATAGATAGAATAAAAAAGAATAAGATAAGAAATTAAGAAAAACAATTATTTCATTAAATATATTATGTTTTCTATTGCTGTATTTTAATGGGATTTCTGTATGTACAGACATGTGTCTTTGTACCTAGGTTTTTTTTTTACTTTATCTTTTTTATTTTTATTCTTTTTGTTTATTCCTATTCTGATTTCTTTGCTTTTATTTTATTTTATTAATAATTTTAGATGCATATTTGTATTTCAATGAGAGATGTGGATTTGGATGGATCATGGAGAGGTTGAAGAGGGAAACCATAATCACAATATATTATATAAAATATCCATTTTCAATAAAAAAACAATTTCAAAAAGGACATGTTCTTTTAGACAAAATGTCAGCTAGTATCTTTCTCTGTGTTTTATTATGTTTTCTCAAGGTGATAATATGCTAGTATAAAGTACTATATTAGTTAATTTTATTAATTATATGACAAAAGCCCAGAAACAACTTAAAAGAGGAAGAATTAATTTTGACTTTTGGATTCAACAGTATCAGTCTCAGTATATGACAAGGAAGCAGAGAGGCAGTTAATACAGTAAAGAGCACAGGACCAGATATATCCCCTAATGACTTCCCTGCAACTTGACAGCATTTTCTACATTTAGGCATATCACAGTAATGGCATCATAGTATAACTTCACATCTAATTGGCTCTGGAGACACCTAGAAAACATAATCAAAGATGTTCTCTACTAATCTAGGCATTTATCAATCCAACCACTTGAAGAATAAGGCATTACAAGTCTTCAGCTTTCAGAGATGTAAAGCTTGATACCATTTCCAAGATTTCACCAAACCCCATTGTCAAAGAACCTATTATAGAGTTTTCCAGGACAGCCCAGGATGGTATCTGTGATTTTTTTGTTTGAGGAAGAGCTGGATGTGGTGGAAGAGAAAGCTGGATTGCCACTTCTGCTTCCTAAAGAGCACCTATGATGAATGCTAAAGCAAAATTATCTTTTGGGTGGCATATTTGAATGGATAGGCAAGTGAATGTTTTATCATAGTTTAGTTGCCCTTTGCACACCTATGTCTCCAATTTTTCTAATTATTCATTGTTAAGTAAGAAAATGTTGTAAGACACTCATTGCACATTGAAAATAGTTTGAGCTTATACAGTACATTCACTACACCACAGATTTTGTTAACAATTATCTATACATTACCTCATTTCATTTTCTTTTTTTTTTATTTTTTTTTAATTTTTTTTTATTTTAGATATTTTCTTTATTTACATGCGAATTTCTCCTTTCCCAGTT
>NW_022196898.1:106628753-106653725 GCF_008632895.1 Mastomys coucha | reverse complement strand
GAGTCGTGGGGCCTGTGGCTCCCGGCTGGCTGCTCAGGTCTCAGAAACTCACCCGAGAGAAAATGGCCCTCATTTCATTTTCAAGGCACACACACACACACACACACACACACACACACACAAACTGACTCATGGGGTTGCACCATGTCTCAGTGGTTAAAAGCAGACATTGCTCTTCTAGAACCTGAGTTCAGCCAATATTGGGTGGCTCATACAAGCTCAAATTCTATTTCCATGGCATTATATGTCCTTTTCTGGCCTCCAGAACACCAGTAGTCACACTGTGCACATACAAATTTGCAGGCTCACAAACATGCACTAAATAAATAAATAAATAAATAAATAAATAAATAAATAAATAAATAAATCATGTATGCTATGCAGTAAGTGGTATCTAAAACTCGTTGACTACATGTATTTCAGTTCTTACTAAACCAAGGTCACTGACTTATGCAACATAACAACTAAGAAGAATAGGAAACAAGAGACATATTTAGATCATTTTTATTCTAGTGCCCAGAAAGTCCTTTCAAGAGCATTTCTTTCTCTTTTAAGCAGGGTTATCTTTGGAATATTGGTAAGTAGTTAACTTATTAACATAATCTTTGGTGTCAATTTAAGGCTCAACTGTTAGTACCTTCCTAACCAGTTAAATAACAAAGAAAAATGCTAAACATTATGAAAACTTCATCAGTTATCCATTTCTTCATCATGTTATTTCAAAGAATAAAGGTATAAAGCCTAAGCCTTTTTGTGTATCTGCTCTATATTTAGTAATATTGCTTGGGATCACGCATATAGGAGGAGTAACATAGGCTTCATTAGGGTCAATATATTCAGCATGGTCTTGTTCGCATGTCTAGTAGTAGTTTCTTACTGATATAGGACTTCCTGTAGCTAGCAGGCAAAGGAAATTCCTCCCATGAAGGAACAACACACTCAAGGCCACTTGAGACATTGGTTCAGAAATTCTAGTTACTCTGAGGAAGTTAAAATTCCTGTCCAGATGTGAACAATAAGAAATGGACTCTTGTAACAGGGAAAATGTCATAGTCACACTACAAAGTAACCTGTGGATATAAATATTTAGAAGAGCTTTGGTGAGTATTCAATAACAATTTTACCTAAAACATCTTGGGACTCTGCTCAGAAAATGTCTCTTTTCTGTCATCTGCCTTTATACCAGTCATGTTACATAATCCCCCAGCCATGCAGGATGAACCAATTAGACAACAGAGGGGAGTCAATCCACTGTTAGAGTTGGGAAAACTAGATACTATTCCTAGGAGTTCTAAACTTTAAAGCAAATATACGCTAGTGAGTCAGCAGTTCTAAAAAGCAGTTCTGAAAAAGCTGTGCAGTGTAGCTGATTCTCCCCCTCAGGCAGAGGAAACCCATTCAGTTGATCATTCAAATACTTACAGCACCCATTCCATGCTATGCTTGATATTAGGATAAACTCTTAGTGTATGCCATGAAACTGAGAGACAACAGTGACATCCTTCATGCTTCACAGAGGCAGCTCAGACTGTTGAAGGTGCTATGAGTGATAAAGTATGCTGCCCATGTTTGCACTAAGTTGTCTCTGGTACTGTAAAGTAAAATCTATTGTTTTCCTTAAGCTGGGAGATAGTTTCTTTAACTTGAATCTAAATGAGCCCAAATACAGTATTCTATGGGGAAAACCTGCCAGTGACATTTTGTGCTGGCAGTAAGAATGGACCATAGGAACATAGTACTATTCTAGTATTTTCAAGAATTAGTACCTGGGTAAAATGGCCATTTTGATTTGGTGACAGCTAGATAGCAAGATAACAGGTAAAGATTTATTTAATTCAGTGAGACATTTCCAACTACAAGAAATTTCAAGTTTCTTATTGGGAATAACATGAATCAGGAGGGATAATGGTTTATTCTGCTTTCCATCTAATTTTTTGAATGTTGGGCAATTGTTCAGGCACATACAAAACATCAATAAGTGTCATTCACAGTGACTCTTCTCAAGAGCCACAGGCTAGTAAATGCCTGTTTACTGAAAATGAGGATAGCACAGAAGGCATCAAAACTCTGTTAGTCTGCTTGGAATTATTTACACTTCTTATTCTTTCTTTTTTCTTTTATGAGATATATTATTTGTTTTTATTTCAAATGTTATCCCCTTCCCAGCTTTCCTTTCTAGAAACCTCCTATCCTATTCCCCCTGCCTCTGCTACTATAAGGATGCTCACCCACTTCTGCCTCCCTCCTCACCCATTCACCTCCTTCATTCCTTTCTCTAACTCCTCCATTGGGGACCCTGTGCTCAGTCCAATGGTTGACTTTGAGCATCCACCTCTGAATTTGGCAGGCTCTGGCAGAGCCTCTCAGGAGACAGCTATATCAGGCTCCTGAAAGCAAGCACTTCTTGGCATCTGCAAGAGTGTCTAGGTTTTGTGTCTGTATATGGGATGTATCCCCAGGTGTGGCAGTCTCTAGATGGTCTTTCCCTCAGTCTCTCCTTCACACTGTCTCCAAATTTCCTCCGATGAGTATTTTGTTCCCCATTCTAAGAAGGACTATAGTAGCGACACTTTGGTCTTCCTTCTTGAGCTTCATGAGGTTTGTGAATTGTGTCTTGAGTATTCAGAGATTTTGGGCTAATGTCCACTTATCAGTGAGTGTATATCATATGTGTTCTTTTGTTACTGGGTTGGCTCATTCAGGATGATATTTTCTAGTTCCATCTAGTTGCCTAAGAATTTCATGAAATCATAGTTTTTAATAGTTGAATAGTACTCTATTGTGTAAAAGTACCACAATTCCTGTATCCAGTGCTCTGTTGAAGGACATCTGGGTTCCTTCAAGCTTCTGGCTATTATAAATAAGGTTGGTATAAACTTACTGGAGCATGTGTCCTTACTGTATGTTGGAGAATCTTCTGAGTATATGCCCACAAATGATATAGCTGGGTCCTCAGGTATTACTATGTCCAATTTTCTGAGGAACCACCAGACTGATTTCCAGAGTGGTTGAACCAGCTTGCAATCCCACCAGTAATGAAGAAGTGCTCCTCTTTTCCCACATCCTCACCAGCATCTACTGTCACCTAAGTTTTGCTCTTAGCCATTCTAACTGGTATGAGGTAGAATCTCAGGGTTGTATTGATTTACATTTCCCTGATGACTAAGGATGTTGAACATTTCTTTAGGTGCTTCTCAGCCTTTTAAGATTACTCAATTGAGAATTCTTTGTTTAGCTCTGTACACCATTTTTAATAGGGTTATTTCCTTCTCTGGAGTCTAACTTCTTGAGTTGCTTGTATATATTGTTTATTAGCCCTCTATCAGATGTGGGATTGGTAAAGATATTTTCCCAATTAGTTGGTTGCTATTTTGTCCCATTGACAGTGTCCTTTGCCTTACAGAAGCTTTGCAATTTTATAAGGTCCAATTTGTCTATTTTTGATCTTAGAGCATAAACCACTGGTGTTCTGTTTAGGAAATTTTCCTTGGTGCCAATGTGTTCAAGGGTCTTCCCCACTTTCTCCTCTATTAATTTCAGTGTATCTGGTTTTATCTAGAGATCCTTGAACCACTTGGTCTTGAACTTTCTAAAAGGAGATAAGATGGGCTTGATGTGTATTCTTCTACACACTGACTGCATTTAAACCAGCACTGTTTGTTGAAAATACTGTCTTTTTGCCACTGGATGTTTTTAGCTCCTTTGTCAAAGATCAAGTGACTATAGGTGTGTGGATTCATTTCTGGTTCTTCAATTCTATTTCATGATCTACCTGCCTGTCTTTGTACCAATACCAAACAGTTTTTTATCACTATTGCTCTGTACTACAGCTTGAGATCCTGGATGCTGATTCCCCCAGAAGTTCTTTTATTGTTGAGAATAATTTTTGATATCCAGGGATTTTTGTTATTCCAAATCAATTTGCAAATTACTATTTCTAACTATGAAGAATTGAGTTGGAATTTTGAAGAGGATTGCACTTAATCTGCAGATTGTTTTCAGCAAGACGGCCATTTTTACTATATTAACCCTGCCAACCCATGAGCATGGAGGATCTTTCCATCTTCTGAGATCTTCTTCAATTTCGTTCTTTAGAGACTTAAAGTTATTGTCATACAGATATTTTAGTTGCTTGGTTAGAGTTACACCAAGGTATGTGATATTATTTGTGACTGTTATGAAGGGTGTTGTTTCCCTAATTTCTTTCTCAGGCTGATTATCCTTTGAGTAGAGGAAAGCCACTGATTTATTTAAGATAATTTTATATACAGCCACTTTTCTGATTTGTTTATCAGCTATAGGAGTTCTCTGGTAGAATTTTTTTTGTAGTCACTTAAGTATACTATTATATCACCTGTAAACAGTGATATTTTGACTTCTTCCTTTCCAATTTGTATCTTCTTTTATGAATGTGAATGCCCTTGCATTTGGGGCATAGATATTCAGAACTGAGTTAATCTTGATAGACTTTTTACTTTGATAAGTATGAAGTGTCCTTCCTTATTTTTTTTGATAACTTTTGGTTGAATGTTGCTTTTATTTGATATTAGTATGGCTACTCCAGCTTGTTTCTTGGGACCATTTGCTTGGAAAAATTTTCTCCAGCCTTTTACTCAGAAGTACTGCTTGTCTTTGTCACTGAGGTGTGTTTCCTGTATGCAGCAAAATGTTGGGTCCTGTTTATATATCCAATCTGTTAGTCTATGTCTTTTTATTGGGGAAACTGAGTCCATTGAAATTAAGAGATATTAAGGAATAGTGATTGTTTTTTCCTGTTATTTTTGTTGTTAGAGGTTGAATTATGTTTGCGTGGCTATCCTTTTTTTGGGTTTGTTGAAATAAGATTACTGTCTTCTGTTTTCTAGGATGTAGTTTCCCTCCTTGTGTTGTAGTTTTCCATCTATTATCTTTTGTAGGGCTGGATTTGTGGAAAGATATTGTGCAAATTTGGTTTTGTCCTGGAATACCTTGGTTTCTCCATCTACAGTAATTGAGAGTTTGCTGGTTATAGTAGCCTGGGCTGGCATTTGTGTTCTCTTGGGGTCTGTAGGACATCACCCAGGATCTTCTGGCTTTATAGTCTCTGGTGAGAAGTCTGGTGTAATTCTGATAAGTCTGTCTTTATATGTTACTTGACCTTCTTCCATTTCTGCTTTTAATATTCTTTCTTTGTTTTGTACATTTTGATTATTATGTGACAGGAGAAATTTATCTTCTGTTCCAGTCTATTTGGAGTTTTTGTATGTTCACAGGCATCTCTTTCTTTAGGTTAAGAACTTTTTCTTCTATAATTTTGTTGAAGATATTTACTGGCCTCTTAAGTTGGGAATCTTCGCTCTCATATATACCTATTATCCTTAGGTTTGGTCTTCTCATTGTGTCCTAAATTTCCAGGACATCTTGGGTTACGATATTTTTGTATTTTTTATTTTCTTTGAATGTTCTGTCAATGTTTTCTATGGCATCTCCTTCACCTGAGACTCTCTCTTTTATCTCTTGTATTCTGTTGGTGATGCTTACATCTATGACTCCTCATCTTTTTCCTCAGTTTTCTATCTTCAGAGCTATCTCCCTTTATGATTTCTTTATTGTTTCTATTTCCATTTTTAGCTCCTGGATGGTTTTGTTCAATTCCTTCACCTGTTTGGTTGTGTTTTCTTGTAATTCTTTAAGGGATTTTTGTGTTTCCTCTTTAAGGGCTTGTACTTGTTTACCTGTGTTCTCCTGTATTTCTTTAAGGTAGTTATTTTGTCCTTCTTAAAGTCTTCTATCATCATCATGAGATGTGATTTTAAATTCAAATCTTGCTTTCCCAGTTTGGTGGGGTATCCAGAACTTGTTTTTGTTGTGGGATATATTAAAAAATTGCACCATCCCTCACTATATCCAGCTACTCTCTGCCCTGGTGGTCTTGCTACTTATAGGTTACCCCTGGCAGTGGTGTTCCTAGCTTTGGTTTCCCTGAGCCAGAGCTGCTAGTTCCTGCTCAGTCATCACCCCCTGAAGTTAGCTGTCACAAATCTCCTTAACCCAGTAAATCAAAACTCTAGAAGCTTATAATTTAAAAAGTCAGATTTATATATCAATAATTTCTCAATTCACAAGATGCCCACACAATAATTTCAGAGCCAATTGATAATGATACAAGGTGCCCACTTAGATCAGACACGTTATCCTAATCATTCTATCCTTTCATTATATTCATAGCTACCTGTTGTTATTTAAAGACATGCAGAATCTGGATCATCTTCCTCTTCCTCTATTTTCCTTCCTTCTCCCTCTGATCTTTCTCTCCAGTCTCCAAAACTCCCTGCCTGCCTACCTTTTCCACTGCCCAATCACAGCCTCTCACCTTATCCTGTGCCTGCCTTTATCTGCATATAGACATCAATCCACAGCTGTAGTGGGAGAACTGGGTTGTGATGATGCCAACTAGCCTTGATTTCTGTTGCTTATGTTCTTATGCTTGTCTCTTGCCAACTGGTTATCTCTAGTGCTACCTGCTGTCTCTGACTAAAACCTGTTCCTCCTGTGATCTTGGTTGTGTTAGAACTACTCAGAGTCCAGCTGTGTCTGTGATCCTGTGATTCTGAGATCCTATAATCCTGAGATTCTGAGTGTGTCACAGTTCCTGGTAGTCAAACTGCCTCTGAGATCTTGAAATCCTGGGGATCCTGAAATCCCGGTGTGACCAAACTCCAGAGATCCTGTTGTGTCAGAGCTCCTTGGAGTCATGCTTTCTCTGGGTCTGCTTTGGGCACAGGAACAAATTGGAAAGAACCCATTCCTCTGACTGTGCAGGGGTTTGTGTGTTTCTGGTTCCTGTGGGGATGTCCCAGTTATGCTGGGTATTTGGAAAGATATGACCTCAACTGTGATCTTTAGTGTGTCAGAGCTCCAGTGATCCTGAGTGTGTCTGATCTCCTGGGAGTCGAGCTTCCTCTGTGATCATGTGTGATCAAGTGTGTTAAAGCACCTGTGTTTCTGTGATTCTGGGTGTTTCAAAGCACCTGGGAGTCAGACTCCCAGGTATTAAAGTAGTGGGTACAGAACTGGAGCCCCAGGTCTGCTCCAGGCACAAGTTCAAACCAGAAAGCTATTTATATTTCTTATTGAGAAATATAATGGCTAATAAGATACCTGGATTTATCAGTGTGGTAATAAAGTAGAGGTCAAAACAAAAATGTATTTACAAAGACATTTAATGGTGCTAAAATAATGATTGTGTGAAATGATGCTCTAACACACATGACTACATGACTGAGTCAATACTCTGACTAGAAATATATGGATTGCTTCCCTATCCTTGCAGAACTAATAAGGTCATAAGATAGCACTTATATTGTAGAAATCTGAAGCCTTGATGTTTCTTCCTATGGTAATAGCTTGAATTTGTCCTCAGTAGTCTTTTCTGGAAATCATTGCTGTTAACACTGATCTCAATCTGTATTCTTTTTTTGAATTATGAGAAAAATCTGTTTAGTTCCTCAAAGCATTTTTAATTAAGAATGTTAAATATTTCAGTTAGTTTTACATGACTGAGTCTTTGAGCTGAAAAAACTGTAGATCTTACTACAAAACTCTAGTTTTTTTTTCAGACGGTTATGCTTGAATCTATTATGGAAATTCAAACATTAACATATATTCTAAATAATCTACATTTCTAAACATTAAACCCACAAAAGAATATTTGTTAACTCAATTTCATAACTAATTCTTACTCCAATACAACACTGACAATATCTTTATAATAGGGAGGAAAAGGAAAGGATACACAAATGGTGATGATGATGATAATGAAGACATATATGTATATGTATGTATACATATATAGTGAAGATGATGAAATATTTGTATATAGAGAAAGAGATCATATCTTCAGAGATAAATGATAGACAATTGGTATATAAGAGAGATAAATGGTAGTTGATTGGTAAACATATATAGTAGATTATCTACTGCAGTAGATAGCTAGATTAATAAACACATAGACTGATATAGCGATAATAAATGCTTGATATATAAATAATAAATATATAAGCCAAATAAAGAAAAGTGATGATTAATGGTAAATTAATGACAGATTACAAAAACAGATACACATAGATATATGATAAAAATAAATTGAGAAAGAGATGAAACTATATGTTAGATTTGAGAGATAATAAATTGTAGACAGATAATAGACAACATGATAAATGACATAGTTGGATGTCAGAAAGATGGGTAGATGATATAGATATGCTCTAAGTAAGTGACATAAATACATGCTAGATAACAGATAGATAAGAGATGTGTATAGATAAATATAGATAGGTGATTGATGGAGATGAATAGGGACATGATAAGAGATGATAGGTAATAGGTATGTAGGTAGGTTAAGAGATAGTTGATAAAGTTACATAGAAACAGATGATGATAGATATATAAATATATGATAGATAAGTGGATGTTAGATAGACACATGATAGATTATAGAAAGATAGAAGATAGATAGGTAAATGATAGATAAATGATAGAGATAGAAAGATAGATGATAGATGTGGGAGAGGCCGGCAAGTGTCATGGAGGCCGCCTGTCTCCTCCGGGCTTCCCGGGTGTGGGTCCGCTGGCATCCCTGAGTGCTCCTGGTGTCCAGGAGACCTGGAGAATTCTTTATCCAGGAATATGCCAAGAAGTCAGCCGGCAAGGGCGGCAAGGGTGGCGTGGCCGCTGAAGACCTGAAGGACCCTGAGGTGTGCAAAGACCCCACTCAGCTCACCACACATGTCATGGGCTCAACATCTACAAGGAAGGCCAAGATGTGGCCCTGAAGCCAGACTCCGAGTACCCCACATGGCTATTCCAGGTGAACTTTGGTTCCCCCAAAAAGCTAGAGGGACTAGAACTGGAGTGCTGAGAGTACTGGGACTGCTTTGCAAACAGAATATCAGGCGTCACAACCAGCTGAGCAAGAACAAGAAGCTATAGTGTGAGGATGGCCCTCACAGGAGGCTGCCTGGGCCAGTGGCCAGCCAGAGAGGGTAGAGAACTGAGTCCTGTAAATTGTCCTCTGACCTTCACATGCCCACCATGGCGTGCAGGCCAAGCACACACCAAATAAACAAATATTTAAATAAAGGGACCTACACCAGGAAGAAGATAGATGATAGTTGATAGATAGATGATAGATAGATAGATAGATAGATAGATAGATAAATAGATAGATAGGTAGGTAGATAGATAGATAGACACACTGCAGAAAGATTGATAGATATTTTAAAGTTCTTGCTGTATTTTCAGAGCCATCATCCATCTGGTAGTTCTTAGTAGCACTAATTACAACATATGAAGTTATACTTGTAGATGACACCATTCATTTTTACATATATTATTCCATTGTGGAACTTATACAGAGAAGGAAAACACACTAATGGCTCAAAAGAAAGAGGGGTTAGATAGCATAGGAACTAAAAATCTTTGATCTCAAAGAATGGACAGATTCTGAGTGAAAATAATCTACATAATTGTCTCATAGTCTGTGAGTCTAGACAGATTACTTTTGTCTAGACTTTGACCATTTAGTAGGTTATGTATTTGCCTATGTAGTTCATAAGAACACGTTACAAGTAAGTAGAAGACTGCATATACAGTGACACAATGAGATGTTGTTACTACCACTGAATGTTGACAGAAGAATAGTGGTTCAATGAATATGTAGAAAAGAATATAGATATAGGGAACCTTACATAAAGAAAACATATTACCTTTCAAATATTTCTGAGTTACTTACTCTGAAGAGTGGGGAATCATAAACCCAAAACAAATGTCTCATGTCAAGTCAGTAATAGCAGAAGGAGACACAGATCTGTGCACAACACACAGGTACTATGCAGGGATCTGCTCTTTGATTTTCAGTCTTATTACATGAGGTAATAAGCATAGCTTATTATCCTAAGATATCCTATTATATCCTAAGAATTATAGCATGACTATTGCAGTTTGATAGTAGCTGTAGCAGTTACTTCAGTCCAAGGAGGTAACTGAAATCCTACAACCTAATGTAGCTTTGGAAGGGAAGAAGAAACTTTTGTGTCATCATGATAATTTGGCATGCTTCAAGAATATTCTTTGTCTCTAACATTATTAAAACTATTTAATCTAATTATATGATTTCGAAAGGGAATGCTTTTGAGTACAGGTCAGCATGCTGAAAAGGAATACACAGATCTCTATGCTTAAAGGTCAGGATTTGAGCTTTTTTGTCTGTTGTGCTACTCACAGCATTCTGAGCTCCTGCAGCCTCTCATCTGTTGTGCACAACTCACTCTCTGAGCAAAGGAGAAGAGCAGGTCTTCCCAATCTGGTTACAAATAAAACAAGAGGAAGCTGATTGGAGTGAGGATTTCTTCTCTCTGATCTTACCAAGTTTAGATTCCTCCAGATGTCTTGCAGGATGCAGGGTTTTGAGAACTGTGGAGGATGGAGGATCTCACATTACAGTGTAGGGGCATTTGAGGCTCTATGCTGGGCCAAGATTCAGGGCTGTCTGCACTAAGAAACCATATCTTGTAAACACATCATTTAATAATATACCTCTTGAAATTGCTTCCCCTTTACTTTACAATGCTGTCCTGAAACCTGGACAAAGTCTATGATAAGAATAATTCATCTTTGTTAGGTGTTGCAGCCCATACATATCCTAAGAATTACCTTTGAATTCTATGAAAAGTATTTAATATGGCCTCTATTTGAAAAATGTCTCTTTTATCTCCATTAGAACCAAGTGTTTGGAATTAGAACTTATGTTTGCAATCCAAACACTAAAAAGGCTAAGTTGGGAAGATTGCCATGAGTTCAAGGCTAGTCTGGGCTATGTGGAGAGTTCTAAGACAACATGAAATACAGAGTGACAGTCCATCTTTAAAAAATACATACAAATAGAAAATTACCATATATTTCTTTCGATGAGTATGGAGAGAAAGAAAATAGCTTTATAAATGATTTTATGTTTACACTTAAATTGTTAAAAAATAATTGTTCATATTCTATAATTATACCATTCATAATTTATTGTAATTTATTAATTTTAAGTAATGTTTGGCAAGAGTCTATTTCAGTAGGTATGACTCACACAACTGAGATTTACTTAAGCCCCATGAGCCCTAAATTTCTGTATGGACTGTTAATATATTTATATATATATATATATATATATATATATATATATATATAACACCATGAGCTATATATATATATATATATATATATATATATATATATATATATATATATATAGAGAGAGAGAGAGAGAGAGAGAGTTTACTTCCACAGGAACTACAGGTTTGGTTTGCCTTTATTCATATCTTGAAGAATATTAATGATTTCAAACCTCAATGGCAAAATAATACTAATCAAATTGTAGTTATAGTATTTTTTCATTTTTTATTAGATATTTTCTTTATTTACATTTCAAGTGATATCTCCTTTCCCAGTTTCCCCTCCAAAAAATAAAAATCTGTTCCCCCCTCCCCCTGTTCACCAACGTACCTTCTCCCACTTCCTGGCCCTGGCATTCCCCTACACTGGGGTATAGAACCTTCATAGAACCAAGGACCTCTCCTCCCACTGATGACCGACTAGGCCATCCTCTACTACACACATGCTGCTGGAGCCATGAGTCCTACCATGTGTACTCTTTGGTTAGTGGTTTAGTCCCTGGGAGCTCTGAGGGTACTAGTTAGTTCATATTGTTGTTTGCCCTAAGGGCTGCAAATGCATAGAGGCAGAAAATATCCGAATGTGAATTATGATCCCTAACCATGCAGCTAATACAGTTTCCAGAAGAGCAGAAAACACCCACAGACAAATTTCTTATTGTCTCTATCCAACCCTGCATTTTTTGTTGCTCATTCTTTTGATCTGTTAAGAGTAGTTAAAATGGATTTCATCTGTAACTAGACATAACCTTTTGCATTCTTGAGTATTCCTTTACTGATATATGACATTGCAGTAACCAGTTCTTTGTAAGCTTCCTGACTGCATGTTCTTATTGGTATAATGGATAATGACATCACTAAGTAGACACCATTCCTGCTAATCTGTCAAACTATTCTTCAGCTCTCTTTGTTACATGCTTTGCCATGGTGTTGGAAAATATCAAACAAATAGTACATTACAGTGTGAGGGTTCTTAGAAAAGCTTTGTGGATGCATTACATCCAAGAGGAATCAGTGCCCTCCTCAAACTTCCATGACCTGAGGATAGAATACCATTGCTAACCTTAAAATTTTTAAATTTTAGTTTTTTTCAAAAGATCTTTCATATGTATATGTGTGTATATGTGCACATGATGTCTCTGTGTATGATCTGTGTAAGGTTTGTGATGTTTGTGAGTATTATGTGTTTTTGCATTTTCATGTCACTTCTGATGCTTACATTCCACAGCCTACATGTGGATATATTTTATAACATGCTCAATTTTTTTATAGACTCTAGGATGGGAATTTAGATCCCTATGCTTACATGGTAAAAGTTTTATCCACTGAGCCATCATCTCTCCTGGCCCTTAATTTTAATTTCCTGACATTTTATTTAGGGGGTTCTGAGGTTCTATTTCTATCTTTCTATTTCTCTCTCTCTCTCTCTCTCTCTCTCTCTCTCTCTCTCTGTCTCTCTCTGTCTCTGTCTCTCTCTCTCTCTCTCTCTCTCTCTCCCTCCTTCTCTTTCTCTCTCTTACCTTTATATTTTTCACTATATAATAATAGACTTTAGGGAAAATAGTTCATGGTACCATACTATGTATTGCACACAGTGCTTTTGTTTTTCTATCTTGAATATATGCCCCCAAAGCTTAGGAAGACTGGATGCTGGTGTGATTTTCATAAACACAATTTTTCATCATGTGTGACTTCTTGCTTCATTCTACAGACAGAAGAGTTCCTCCTGTTCAACATTGTATGATCTCGAAGTAAGGGACAAAGTATTTTTGTTATGCATTGTTATGTGCAGCATGATTCAGTGACTGCATTCTACATGTGAGGAAACAAATATTATGGACTAGATATTTTTAGGTGGATGATGGACATATTTTTGAAAGTGTGATAGCTCAAAATTTCATACTGACCTCTACTGAGTTGCCTTCTACATTTTCCATGTTATTGATAGTACTTTACTGAACTCACTTTACTTCTTTAAGGAAGCGTTCCAAGACAAGTTTAGTTCTTACTGTCCCCCCTTTGCCTGTAAAGCCCTTATATCTATTGTCTTATCCATTTCTGCTATAATGAAGTGACATACACTGGTTGACTTATAAACCACCTGACTATTTCTTTACCACAGTTTTGAAGGCTGAGAATTTTAAGAACAAAATACAAATGAGAGAGTATCTGATAAGGATCCTTCTCCTAGAGCATAAAAAGAATATTTCCTGTTATCATATGTTATAAAAGCATAGGAACCGCAGGTCTGTTCAAGCCACTTTCCTGAAGATTGTTCTAGTCACAAAGTTCAGTCTTGAAGACCTAATAGCTCCCTGAAGTTCTTAGTTTTCAAAGTTCCCAGGGTGTTAGGATTTTAATGTGTGGCCTTTGAGGATATGTGAAGATTGAGACTATAGCAAATACTTCTCAGAATTTCAAGTATAGCTAATCAAACACAACATTTAATATTTAGGTTGATTGGTTTGTGTCTTGACTTTGTACTTTTTCTTTTATGACCTATATTGAGCACTTTTTCTCCACTACTAGAAATAATAACTAGTCACATATATGTCCATCAAATGTTTCTGAGCATAGATTATTCACCTTCCCAGAGTATCCTAGAGGATCTCTATTTGGTGGTTGGCCTATTTTTGTCTTCTATTTTTTCTGGATTTCAAGTTCTTTCTAAAAGAAGGTACTGAATTAATCCAATTCCATAGTGAAATTTATCAATTTGTAAGACTAACTCAGGAAATACTAAAAATTCAGATTCTAGATGACACAGAACTCTCTAAGATTGGGGTAGAGTTGAGGCCACAAAACCTGTACTTTTAGTAGGTTTTGGGACTATATGACAGTATACACTGCTGGAAATTAAGCTTTATAATATAGATTCCTAAGCCTATCCCAAGAAGGATGCAATCAGACTCTAAGCAGTGGGCAGAGATGGATTCTGAAATGTGTACATTTTCAAAATTCCCCAGGTGATTTTGAAATAACCAAGCTCATTACCATTATTTGAAAGATGTTTTTATCTACTTTCTCATCTGTATTTCACTGACATCAGATTCAGTTTTACATCTGTAATGCTGACACCTTCTGCAAGGCCTCTGGCTATGTCTCATCACTGCTTTCTAAGTAGTGAGAATATGCCTGAAGCCACACTACCATTTTGGAAAAAAATTGCCCTAGGAGACAAATACATTTTTAGTACTATGTTGAGCTAAACTCTTAGTTTTAGCAATAAGTTTTGCTAAAATTTATGAAAAATTACAGAACAGTGAAGCTACCTAAAATCCCATAAAAATTTATTTTAATAGAATAACTATTGTATCTAGCTTGATCCATATGTAAACATAGCAAATATATATATACATATATATGCACATATATATGTATATATGTATGTATGTATTCAGGGCAGTTGCCATAGAAACATACCAAATACACATGGACTAGTTTTTTTTGTAAGGGGTATTAAACAAGAAAATTCATTGTGGGCCAGATAAGAAGAGCTAAGCCCTGTCTTTGAATTGAGTTTATTCAAACATGAGCAGAGTTTAAAAGACATCAGTTTTAGGAATTCTACTTTTCTACTTTGCTAGTTAAAGGGATTATTTAGATGCTGTTTAGGTAATCTTACACATTTTCCCTGAAGCATGACTATTGTTTTGTTGTTGTTGTTATTGTTCAGCTAAAATAACACTTTTTTGTATTCAACCTTTCAGATATTGCATAAAAAATGAAAAAAAATTCAAAATGTGCCATATGTTTTGTGGGCCTTAAATGTATCTCTGAGGCTACCTTATAAAACTGTTTACTTGATCTTCATAATATCCCTATGATACTCTGCTTCAAAGATAAATAGGAAATACTGTAATTTAGAATTGAAAAACAAATCTTATAACATGATGCCAAAGTGTTGGGAGCATAGCACAAATGTCTTTGCACCCACAGATTTCCAGAGAAACCAGGAATGGAATAATAATAATTCCACATGGAATTATTTCCAAAGGGAACAATGAAAAGCCTGTTATTCCATCCATAAAGCTGAGAATTGAAAGTAGATAATAGCCTGGTGTTATCTGTTGGTCCAGACCATATTAAGCTCCTACATTCTGGACTAGAGGTAGCTAATAGCCCAAGCAGTCACTAAGCTGTCTGTATGATTAAGACCAGGCCTGACCCTTAGGCCCTTAAGCTAGTACAGGTAGCACATCTCTAGGAACCCATCTTTGTGAAAGAAATGACACCCTGCATTAAGATTCAATGTAATTACACTTGCTTGTGCAATAGGGATTGTATTACACCAGGAGGTTTTTTTTTTTTCCCCAAATTATACTGGACTTAAATATATAGGACTGTTATTAGCTTCTCCAAAGTCTGTTCTATGTTGATGAAGTTAATCTGTACCTCTCTGCACAGAATCTGTAATTCTTATCTCTTTATGCAGTTTGCTTTCCAGATAGCAGCAGGTATTCCTTCACCAAAGCTTACAGATTATAAAGTGATAATAAATGAAATGAAACCTGCCACAAGTTTGCCATCAAACACATTTAGATTTGCTGCTTACATGGGTTTGGTTATGTATCTGGGATACTTGAATGTCTTTACCCACGAAACTTATAGAATCTACCAGTGTTTTCATATTCCCCATAGCTCTACAGTCAGCTAGGGTTATGGCATGAGGAAGTAGTGAAAGGTCAGATACAAGGTTATTCTGGTTTATGGAGTTATGACTCATCATTGAGTTAGCAGACACTTTGTTGTGGCAGTGAGATAATTGTGCTGTCCTAGAAGAAAAGAAGACAAAACTTTATAAACCCATATTTATGTTTTATTAACTGAAACATATCCAGTTCTACCCAGTAGCAGATGACTCTGAATTTTATCCTCAATTAATCCTCAATATAATGACAATAAACACTGACCTGAACCAATCTCTCAGGACCAGAAACTGAATAGAGTTATGCATGTTGTTTCTTATTTAATCTTCCAAACAACCTTAGGTAAGTAAGTGATAAAATAATTCCCTACTTTTTTTCAGACCAGGAGACTGGTAGTCTTATAGACTGGGATCTGAGAGTTACAAGATCCACAAGAAACATGCAAAACATGTTTTCTTTTAATTCTCACTTTAATCTGTTCTTTATATAATGATCTTTTAGAGACAATTCTCTTATAATTTTCAGAAGAAAAAATATGCAATAAAAAAGAAAGAAACACAGAAAAGAGTAAAGGACAATGGTGGAGGGTAGGGGAACATTAATCCTATGGAAATTAAAATGTAGGGCAACCTTGAAGGTAACTCAGCTTTAATTTTTCTCCTAGAAGTTCCAATTTGCCAGAGAGATGTCTGATCCTCCCAGGAGGATGGTTGTCATCCAGATCTAACTGAAGTAACATTGTCCCTTATCTTTCTAAAAAGGAGTGACAAGAGGGAAGAGTTGAGTGCAAATTCATTATTAGGTAATGATGCTTGGCATTAAAAGTTTTAGTGTGCTTAATAAGTGGATTAAAGATCCAAGTTTTCTTTGGGAACTCTCTTTTGAGGATAATATCATCTCTATAAATAATTTCTATGTTCTGCCTTCATTGATACCCATTTGAAAATATGATAAGCTATTGCCTTCCTGTGTAACAAACAGTAAAACATAGAGACTAGACTGTTAACGTGAATTTGGGGGAAAGCCAAGAAGGCTTGGTCCATTGGGTCCATACTTGAGGTTTTTCTTTGAGTTAGTATCCTTTGTCTTTATTTGCCACTAGAGTGATAATATTTTGGCAGCCAACTTTAATATATGCTCTGGAGTTAGGAACTGAAGTAGAGCACATATTTGCTTTAGATAGGACCACAGATATCCTCTGTGTGCAGGTCACAGTGGTTTATATTATCCTATTTAGCATGGTTTTATGTGGCACCTGAGACCCAGGTCCCATAGTATGCAGTGTGATGCATACTAGATACCTTGACATATCTTTATTTGAAATCTGAATGATAGGCACACAGCTTTACAAAAAGGTCATGCATTTTGGGTCCATGTCAAATTCTACTTTTTATGACTCACTGGCCTTTTTTCCAGAGCCTGCAATAAGAAACAGCTCTCCTAATCTACAGAGTCCCTGGCACCAGTGATTACAAATCCTCTGTGGCTAAACAACAATTTCTTCTGTGAAGATGATAGCAAGCTGCCAGACAGAGATTTGCTTGCTTGGGTTAGGAAAGCTTTCCCAGCCCAAAGCCTCTTACTGTGTGAAAACCAGCACTTTTATTTCTTCTTAATGAGAAAAGCAGGTCAAAAAACTATGCCATATGGATGTTCCATCTTCAAAGAAGGAGAAATAAAAAATTCATTTATATTGATTATGTATGTGGAGGTAATTTACTTCTAAAACTCACATTTTCTTGCCTCTGTGTCGGGGATAACTCCAATAATAGTGTGAGTATTTCCTGACAATTTGGGCAACACCCTTGAGTTCGTCTCAAGAATGAATAAATCAATGTTGTAATGAGATATGTTCACAAAATCAGAAACCAAGCCAAAGAATTGGATTTTGGAGTTTTGTCCATATTTTCTGCTTTTTCCCTGATATTGTGTATCTTTGGCCTCTAGGGCTCAAAATAATAGAACTTTGAATCACAAGGAATTAGTTTAAGCTGAGATGAAATTTAAGTTACAGTACTTCAAAAATGAAAGTCTATGGGAAAAACCTCCATTGAGAAGCAAGAAGGATAATAAAAGATTGAAAATGAAGGCAACTGGGCAGCTTTAGTTGACCCTATCAAGATTCAGGCTGAATGAGATGTCAGAGTTGTCTTCCACTGGGTCCCACTGATAAGGACTTTCTAAGTAAATCTTAGCACTCACTGAAGTTACCATACCTAGAATCAAGTAATTAGCTTGGGAGTATGTGGCATCAAGTGAGAGCAAAGGACTCTGCAAAAGTTGAGGCAATTTCTAATTGTGAAACTGGCAGCTAGGTAAATGTCTACTCAAAACTCCTTACAAAAGAGCAATGGAGTACTTTCAATGATGGTCTTGGTGGGTTTATCTATGACCAGTATTTCATACTCTTAGCACATTCTATTTAAAAAAAGCTGTCTCTTGTTTTCCAATGTTCTATTCAATACTTCACGTCTATCACAATTGAACATCTATCTACCTACCTATCTATCTATCTATCTATCTATCTATCTATCTATCTATCTATCTACCTATTATCTATCTATCTGTCTGTCTATCTATCTATCTATCTATCATCTATTATATCTATCATTTATCAATTTTCTATGAAACATTTATCATCTATTTTTCTGTCTATCTAGCATCCATTTATTCATATCTATTAAATAATCTATTGTCTATAATCTAATTACCTATTCTATATCCTCTAACTATATGTCAGTTATCATTAATCTGTCAGATGTCATCTATCATCCATTATGTATATGTCTGTTATCACCATACATACATTAAATATATTTCCTAGGAGTAAGCATCTGGAACATAATAGACTGGCCTTTGCATCAACACTGTCTAGATATAGTTTACACATGATAAAACTCAGCTACTCCTCTCTGCCCAAGAGTAAAAGCTCTGTGTTATAAAATCACACTAATATCCCTCATGTTAAGAGGTATATCAAAGAACAGATTTCTGCATGATACATTTGTGTTATACAGACCTCTGTCTGCCTCTGCTGTTTTTGATTGTAGTACAGTGGATCTTAAATTTTGGTCTACTATTCAGGTACATCAATATCATTGGAAACTGGTTAGAAATGCAAACATTCTGCATTTACACAGACCCATAATAAGAACCCCTGTAAGTGGGTTTTCTGATCTGTGTTTTGAAATCTCCTGGGGGTTTCTAAAGTACTCCCTAAAACTTGAAAGCCATGGCAGTCATGGATAGGAATAACAAAGATAGAGATTGTCTTCAGAGCTGTTTATTGACCTTTCTTCCAGCTCCCCTTGTCCATTTCCTTTGTTTATCTGTTCCTGGCCATAGGTTTCTATTTTCCAACACTTCTGTTTCATGTTAGAAATAGAAGGTTCCTTGTTGCAGGATGTTGGAGTTGTTTCCTGATAATCTGCATAGAAGAGCATAGGCAGATTCACTACTTACTATTCAATACAATCTCAGGGAAATTTTTGGTGACCCAGACCATGTATTCTTGTTTTAGCAGCAGTCCAAAGAACCTGAAATTAAAATATCTGTTTCATTTAATATGTCTTTTATCAAGTTCAAGTTCATATTGGTTTTGAGATTTTCACCTACAAAACTGAAAGTAAAGGTACCCACATTAAAGTGTTCAGACATGCATAGGGAGCTTGTTTAAAATTCACATGGATCTAATTGGTCATAATGCAAAGAACTGACTGTGGAAGGCCCATTTTCAATTGATGCAATCACAACACAACTCTTATTCCCAAGTCTCAGGAAACATCACCAATAAGGGGCAGAAAGAAATGGGTGTCAAAAGAAAAGAGCATGTGCTGTTCTTCTATGTATAAGTGCCTTCTATACATGACCCCAATCATAACATAGTCACTCAAACAAGACCTGCACAGTGATTATATGAAGTGACATTCCAACATAGTTGGGGAAATCCCCAACTCTAGATCAGAAAACCCCACCTCTAGATGAAGAGTCACAAACAATGAATGGCTAATAAGAGAAGGAAAATCATTCTTCTCCAGGGATGATTCCTGTGGTAGGTTATACAATCCTAAGTAGTCAGCCCTAAACATATATACATATGAACAACACTATATAGACTCTGCAGGTTGTATTAATATATATACATATATATGTGCATATATATATATACATATGTATATATGTATGTGTGTATATACACATACATATTTATCTAATAATAATTAGAAGAAGAGGTCATAAGTTTGATAGAGAGTGGGGACACATAAGAGAAGATGGAAGACAGTAAAGGTGGTATAGAAATGATATAGAGTATTCACTTTTGAAATTTTTTAAAAAATGTACAAGATGTTCTCTTTTCCCCTTTCCTTTTCATTTCACTTTTCTTTCTTTATTATTGTTATTAATTAACTATCTTATTTTATTACATCACAAATACTGCACCCCTTCCTAGTCTCCTCCACCTCCCCTACAACTTTGAGAGGGTGCCCCTGAAGTCATCCCCCTCCTTTGCCCATCAAGTTTCTACAGTATTAGGTGCATCCTTTCCTACTGAGACCACACAAGGCTGGTCTCCACTACATATGTGCTAGGTGGGACATGGAGGGGGCTTGGACCAGACCAGTTCTTGTGTCCCCCATGTCTATTCAAAGTTATGTCAGCTTTGAAAAACAGCTGTGCTTAAGAAGTTGTATTCAGGGCAGGTCATGTTTTTACATTAACTAGAGTGTGAGACTCATTTATCCTTCTTGTTCCAACCAATAAAAAGCATTTGTTGAAATATTTAGCACTATTACCTGAATACTTCCCTCGATGGTAGTGAAGTACACAGGTGGCTTGCTTCTGTGCTCTTCTGCAGATGTCCCCCTTCCCCCTAGGTTCTCTCTGACAGCAAGTGCATACAGGCATCTTATCTCTTTATTTTCCCTCTCAGCCTTGAGATTCTGCCCTACCAAATGGTAATGTGTCTTAGTTATGACTTACCTCACCTGCCTTCCCTCCCCTTTACCTTAAACATTCAAAAAATTTCTAACTATGCTGTATATAAGTGCCAAGACATCCAAGCTCATGGTTGAACTCCTGACCTACCTATACTTTGGGAAGGTTTGGGATCTGGGTCAAGACTCACAATAAAGGACTCTTATGCAAAACTGCAGTGGACTCTGCAGTTCTTGAGCTCTCCTGGGTTTCCTGCAGAATCAGGGCATAACAGTACTAGAAGTATTCTTGGTACTCAAGCACATCTATTGAAACTGAGTATTTTTATGTATATATGCATATCCAAGTATCATATTCCACTCTCTATGTATATTCACAGGTTATGTCTCTGAAGAGACAACAAACTGCAAATAAGAAGGACACTCAGATATGGGATGAGATGGGGGAGAAATACAGAGTGTCAGGAAATTGAAAGGAATTATGTAGCAGTGGGAGAGAGGTAACTGTAGGTAGGCACTAGAATGTCCCAGATGCCACGGACTCAAGAGGTTCACAGGACCCAACAGAAAGGACATTAGCCAAAATACCCAACAAAGGTGAAATAGAATATGTAGAGACCATATCCAGTGGATAGGTAGGACCTCTGGTTGAGGGATGGGGTCACCCACTCACCTCAAAAATAATCATCCAGAATTTATCTTGTCAAAAGGAAATGTAGGGACAAAGAGTGGAGCAGGGTCTGAAAGAAAGGCCATCCAGAGTGTGCCTCACCTAGGGATCCATCCCATCTGCAGACACCAAACCCAGGCACTATTGCTGATACCAAGAAGTGCTTGCTGACAGGACATACCTGTACCCTGAGAGGCTCTGCCAGAGCCTGACTAATACAGATGCTGATGCAGGCAGCCAAACGTTAGACTGAACACAGGGACCCCAATGGAGAAGTTAGGGCAAGGACTAAAGGAGCTGAAGGGGTTTAAAACCCCATAGGAAGAACAACAATATCAACCAACCAGACCCCCCAAAAGCTCCCAGGGACTAAACCACCAACCAAATAGTACATTTGGGGGATCCATGGCTCCAATTGGATATGTAGCAGAGGATTGCCTTATCTGGCATCAATGGGAGGGGAGCCCTTTGGTCCTGTGGAGGCAGGGTAATGCTAGGACACTGAGACTGGAATGAGTGGTTGGGTGGGTAGGAGAGCACCCACATAGAGGCAGGGGGAAGGTGGAGGGGATAGAGGAGATAGAACTTTGTGGGGTAGAGCCACAACTGGGTTTAGGATTGCACTATACTCTTTGTCTCACAATACAACCCTACTCAAAGAAATATGATCTAGTGGTAAATGTATTTATAAAAAGCAAGATTTTTCGGTCAGGCTAACAGGGGAGGGTAATATCCAGATGATGATCTTCTTTCTAAAAACTGAATCCCTGAAGTGCCCCCACCCCCACCCCCATCCCACTTCCTGGCTTGAAGTTGGTTATCCTGAAGAGATGATTTCAGTATTCAGGAGCATTCAAAAAAGCTATAAAAAGGATATGTTATTAAAATACCCAGGGGTTATTTAACCTAAATCAAAGAGTATGAGATTAGAGGGATGAATTAGTTTTTTTTTTCAGGAGTGAGATGAATTAATGTCCTGGCCAAGGTAATTGTGGAAAAGGAGGAAGCCAGGATCTAAGAGCTTTTAAAGACCAACATAGAGGACCTGGCTTATTTCCACAAGGGCTTCCATCCATACAAGCCTTAGATTCTGTAAGTCCAACTTCTATGAGAGCTACCATATATTTGTAAGTTATGGCCCCATGTGAAAATTCTCTGTGGAAATATTCAATAATCTGATTCCCAGACACACCAGGAACAATGAAGTAAAACCATGGAGGGGAATAACAGGCACTTAAATTTTAAATCTTCTTAAGATATAATCACTGCAGTTAAGCACTTTACCTTTTTATCTTTGCATATGTTATATTTAAATCATGTCTCTACTTCTTATTTTTTTAATCTTTTTATTGATTTAAGTTTTACCGCATTATGATGAGAAAAGTTACGTGATTTCAGTTTGTCTGAATTTGTTAACATTTGGCAAGCATGGGGAGGGGGGAGCCGACAGGAGTTTGTTCTTGTTGTTTTGTTTGTTTGTTTGTTTGTTCCTGGGAGGGGAAACTGGGAAAAGAAAAATCATATGACATGTAAATAAAGAAAATATCTAATAAAAAAAAAGAAAATAAGAACAAACCAAACCTAAATACAGAAAAGAAAAAAAAAGAAAATGTCCCTTCCATTTATTCATTTAGTAAACTTGCATTAAGTGAAAAAAAACATATAATAAGAAAATAGAATTAAACCACATTCTTGTTTCCCTTTTGTACCCCAACTCCTTCCAGAGACCCCCTTCAATACCTACAATACTTTTTTGTCATATTCCTTAAAATTTATAAAATATTATAACAATAAAAATGAGTATTATAAAAGTTGTTTGATGCTTGTCTACAGCAATACTTAAAATACATATGTTTTTCTCAATATAAATTTTAAACAACTCCAAACATATTAACTGTATATTTTAAAATAATACATTACTACTAGTATTATTTTAAATGAATATAAATATATAAAGTCTTTTTGTTTGTTCGTTTTCTATTTAGTAGAGCTTAAAATCTTGACTCTTACTCTGGCACAAGGCCAAAATAAGAACAATTTTTATACATTGGTTTTCATTATAATAAGGCTGTATACTTCAATGACCCTCACATCACCAAAGATTTTACCTCCATAGTAGCTAAGCTGAGATTTGAAAGTTCTGCTACGCCAAGGAATGAATTGTAGGCACGATTTTTGGATACAGACTTCCTGCTATGGTCAAAGCTTGACTTGAGTGAGTGTCTCTATTCTCAGCCCACAGAGAACAGGTTACATTCACTTAAGAAAAGGTATGTGTGTATTAGGATGGTCTATCCATAAAGTCATTCACCAACTGTTTCAATGAACAATGGTTCTGCTTGGAAGGTGGCACAGACATTAGGTGAGGGTAAAAATCTGGTTTATTGGCTGTGATAATTTGGAAAAGCATTCATCTCAGAGAAAGAGTAACTTTTAAAGTCCTCTTCTTCAAACTTCAAATAGTTACAAACATCAAGCAAAGCATTCAGTCTCACTATTTGTTGTTCTCTTACAAACCACCTCCCAAGTTATTTGTCTATATTTCTTTTGGCTGTATAAGTACTTTTGAAATATGTCAGCTGTTCTGAAAACCATAGTTTAGTGTAAAAACATGAAATAAATAATACTACTAATACAGAGACTGAGAAACATGATTTCAAGCCCATTATGGGGCTGGAGAGATGGCTCAGCAGTTAAGAACACTGACTGCTCTCCCGAAGGTTGAATTCAAATCCAGCAACCACATGGTGGCTCACAACTATCCATAATGCTATCTGATGTCCTCTTCTGGGTATCTGAAGACAGCTACAGTGCACTTACATATAATAAATAAATATTTTTAAAAAAGAACATTATGTGGTACTCAGCAAGACACTGTCACAAATAAGCAGAAAGTATATATGGATTGTACAATATTGGATCTATTTCTCTAATTACCAAATTAGAGAGACTATTGGATGCCAGTCAACAAATTTTTAATTCCTCATATTTTTGGATTTCAGTCAATTAGGATATGTTGGTAATATTAATTTTCATATTAAGATATTAAGTAAAAGTAATTGTTACTTCCTGTTATTTCTGTTGTTAGAGGTGGAATTAGTTTTGTGTGGGTTTCTTGAAAGATTGCTTTCTTGCTTTTTCTAAGGTGTAGTTTTGCTCCTTATGTTGGTGTTCTCCATCTATTATTCTTTGTAGGGATGGATTTTTGGAAAGATATTGTGTAAATTTCATTTTGTCCTGGAATATCTTGTTTTCTCCATCTATGGTAATTGAGAGTTTTGCTTGGTGTAGTAGCCTGGGCTGGCATTTGTGTTCTCTTAGGGTCTGTATAACATCTAGCCAGGATCTTCAAGCTTTCATAGTCTCAGGTGAGAAGTCTGGTGTAATTCTGATAGGCCTGCCGTTTATGTTACTTGACATTTTCCTTTACTGCTTTTAAAAATCTTTCTTTTTTTTAGTGCATTTGGTGTTTTGATTATTATGTGATGAGAAGAATTTCTTTTCTGGTCCAGTCTATTTGG
>NW_022196898.1:106593634-106628580 GCF_008632895.1 Mastomys coucha | reverse complement strand
GGAAATTTTCTTCTATAATTTTGTTGAAGATATTTACTGGTCCATTACATTGGGAGTCTTCACTCTCTCTATGCCTTTTATCCTTAGGTTTGGTCTTCTCAGTACATTCTAGATTTTCTGGATGTTTTGGGTTAGGAGCTTTTTGCTTTTGCATTTTCTTTGACTGTTGTGTCAATGTTTTCTAAAGTGTCTTCTGCCCTTGAGATTCTCTCTTCTATCTCTTGTATTCTGTTGGTGATGCTTGCATCTATGACTCCTGATTTCTTTCCTAGGTTTTCTATTTCTAGGGTTGTCTGTCTCCCTTTGTGATTTCTTTATTGTTTCTATTTCCATTTTTAGATTCTAGATGGTTTTGTTCACTTCCTTCACCTGTTTGATTTTGTTTTCCTGTAGTTCTTTGAGGGATTTTTGTGTTTCCTCTCTAAGGGCTTCTAGCAGTTTAGCTGTGTTCTCCTGTATTTCTTTGAGGGAGTTATTTATGTCTTTCTTAAAGTCCCATATTATCATCATGAGAAGTGATTTTAGATCTAAATCTTGCTTTTCCAGTGTGATGGTGTGTCCAGTGCTTGCTATGGTGGGAGAACTGGGTTCTGATAATGCCAAGTAAGCTTGGTTTGTGTTGCTTATTTTCTTACTCTCCCCCACCCCAATCTGGTTATTTCTAGTGCAATCTGGCTAAATCTGACTGAAGCCTGTCCTTCCTTTGATCCTTGTTGTGTCAGAACTCCTTGGAGTCAAGCTGTCTCTAGGATCTTGTGATTCTGGGATCCTGTGATCCTGGGAATGGTAGAACACCTGGGAGTGGATCAGGGCACCGGCCCCGACAGACTGGAGTGCTTCTTATTCTTCTATCACTTCTAAAAGCAAATTTTGAGAACTTAGTATTTGAATAATTACGATATATATAGATTGGTAAGATATTGCCTCTATCACTGTTATATTTTTGGGAAGCTGCAAAACTAATGAAAATTTAGAGATTAGAAACACCTATAAGTGAGCAAAGCATTCTGTATTCAGAAATTTGTCACAGTTTGAATGGGCTTCATGCTGGGGATGTCATAGACTGATACAGTCTAGTTAATCCGAGTTCCTTTCTGAATGTTGTACTTGATGTAGAAACCATTTCCAAGATTATACAGAAAGTGGGAGTCTTAAATCCTTAGATTCTTAAATCCTTTCCTCACTTGTAAAGCACAAGCTTCCATCATCACTTAGCAGCTGCCCATAATCCTTGATATTAGTGTCATATGTGGTATCCACAAAATACTGAATATATTATACATTCAACCTCTGAGACTTGCTGGAAAACTCTCCACATTTAAAGAGTTTAAGTGACTCAGTGAAGACTACCTGTCCATGGGGCCTAGTTACAACTGTGAAACTCCATTTGTAGCAACATATTGATTAATATTTGAGTAATTAGAAGGGTTTGTGTGAAAATGGGACAATAATCTTGAAGGCATCCTGCAATTCTGCCAACTGTAGTCTGCAAATGTCCATAAGTTGGGAACAGGCATTGATCCAATATAAAGTGATAGTGGCTGGGAAGTGATGCAAGGAACAGAAGTGAGTTGAGTAAAGCCTAGAATGGTTAACTTCAGGGAACATAAATGAAGGCAGTTGATATCTGAGTCAATTTATGAATTGGACAATGATTTATTAGTCAACTTATTAAGAAGCTACTTATGCTAGGGCCTAAGCTGATTTTTACCACTTCAGCTTAGGACCTAGCATTTGCTCTCCCTTCACTCTAATCAAACAACAGTCTGCTTCTCTTTGCAGTAAATTGATTTCCATGATTTAGAATTTCTTCAGTGACTTTATAAAACCCAAATTCACTTTTAAGGTTCTTCACTGCAGTTAAGATGACTTCTGTTTTTATGTTGAGTAAGCATACTTTGTGTGTATATCTACATCCTTTAGCCTCCCATAGATGGGCATTTTCAGCATTTGCAATTTGGGGGCAGTAAAATTATATAACAGAGTGTTAGGAGTAGTCATGTGTCATCTCCATTGACATGATTTTATTTACTGATACCGGAGAAATGCATTTTAACTTCTTTTTATTACATATTTTCTTTATTTGCATTTCAAATGATATCTCCTCTACTGGTTACCCTCCGAAAAAATATCAAAAACAAAACCAAAACAAACAACAAAAAACTAACCTTATTTCCTCCCCATTCCACCTGCTCACCAATTAACCCTCTTCCACTTCCTGGCCCTGGCATTCCCCTACACTGGGGCATAAACCTTCACAGGGCCAAGAGCCTCTCTTCCCATTGATGACTGACTAAGCCGTCCTCTGCTATACATATGCTGCTGGAGCCATGAATCCCACCATATGTGCTCTTTGGCTGATGTTTTAGTCCCTGGGAGCTCTGAGGTTACTAGTTAGTTCATATTGTTGTTTGTCCTAAGGGGCTGCAAACCCTTCAGCTCCTTGGGTCCTTTCTCTAGCTCCTTCGCTGGGGACCCTATGCTCAGTCCAATGGATGGTTGTGAGTCTATACTTCTGTATTAGTCAGGCTCTGTCAGAGCCTCTCAGGAGATAGCTATATCAGGCTCCTGTCAGCCAGCACTTGTTGACATCCACAATAGTGTCTAGGTTTGATGACTGAATATTGAAAGGATTCCCAGGTGTAGCAGTCTCTGGATTGTCCGTCTTTTAGTCTCTGCTCCATAGTTTGTCTCTGAGACTCCTTAGATAGGTATTTTGTACCCCCTTCTAAGAACATACATGGCATGCACTCTGATAAGTGGATATTAACCCAGAAGCTCAGAATACCCAAAATACAATCCATAAACCAGAAGAAACTTAAGAAGAAGGAAGACAAAAGTGTGGATGCTTCATTCCTTCTTAGAAGGGAGTAAAAAATCCCCATCTAAGGAGTTGCATTTTAACTTTTTACTTTTGTCTTAGCTTAAAGTTTTTGATTTAAGGAAAACTTTCCAGAGTGTCTGTAATATTCTGCAGTGTAACATGAAAACTGAAGTCCCCACACACTCTGTTTAAATTCTTCAAATATGATGGGCAAGCAGTGGTTCCTCATGAATTTGAATTTTCACTTTTCTAAGAACTGATCATGTTATTTTTCTGTTATTCAGGTATTGGTTATTTAAACATTTTTGTAAAGTCTCTTTTCATATGATTTTCCTAAATAGAATGAAGTTGTTTTTCTTATTATTAAGCTGTGAATATTCTTTTCCCTATTCTGAACACAAATCCTTGACCAGATCTATGTGCTTATACTATATGATTTCATTTTGTTTATTATAGTTTAAAGAAGAAAATCAAATTATTGTTGTGTTTTTACTTATGTTTTATATGCATATGTGTGTGTTTGCCCATGTTTGTGGTATGGAAAACAGAGGTTGATGTCTTCTGTACTTCATTTTTTTAAGGAAAAGTTTTTCACTGAAGCCAGAGCTGCTATGTCCTGATATCCCCTGAGTGTCTGTCTGTCTCTGTTCTCCAAGTACTGGAGTTACAGATGTATACAATCATAGTCTGTTTTTATGTAGATTCTAGATATTGAACTTGGGTTCTCACAAGTAATACACTTTGAAGGTTTTGTGTAGTGGAATTGTTATTTTTTTGAGGTTTGCTGAAAAGATTTTCATTCCTTGGATTGTTTCTTTCAGGACAGAAAATGCATAACCAATTAAGTAGGAACAGAAGCAGGGAAACATGTGCTGGTTCAGATGTTCTCTCTTCTCTGCACCTCAGAGAAGAAAAAAAAAAAAAAAAAACAACTTGAATCCTTCCGTTACAGAACTGATGAGATGGGAAAAGACACATTCCATTTTTTAAAAAGGAGTGGTATCTATCATCTATAGGGCACAGGGCATTGTTATAGAGGATTTGGAGACCCAGGGCATGTGTTGGAAGTAGCATGTACAAAAGAATAAGTCTCAAGTGAAGACAGTCGTATATACAACGGTGTGGACAACATTTCATCCACACATAAGGAACAGTGTGGATGAAAGCTAGAGGGCAGGATGGTTCAGGCACACACATAGCTTAGTGGTTCATGCAGGATGGTTCAGTCACAAACATAACTCAGTTGGTTTGGCACTTTGGCTAAAACAGCAGAGTAGTGTCATCACACAGTTACTGCTCTAATCTTAAAGGCAATAAGAGATTATTCTGAATCCATTTTTGAGTGTTCCTGACCAAGGATAACAGATTTATGTTAACTTCAATTTCATGTTTCACCATAGAAACAGTTTCAAGGTACTGTGTAGATTTACAGAATAAAGGCAGTCATAAATCAAGATGGATTTAAAATGCATTGGTCAGTACATCAGAGAGGTAGTTTTTAGTTAGGGTTTCTATTCCTACAATAAAATATCATGACAAAAACATGAAAAGAATTGTTTGGTTTATACTTCCACATCGTTGATCATCATTAAAGGAAGTCAAGACAGGAACTCAAACAGGGCAGGAACTTAGAGGCAGAAGCTGATACAGGGGCCATGAAAGAATGTGGCTTGCTAGTTTGCTCCCCATTAATTTCTCAGCCTGATTTCTTACAGAATTCAGGACCACCATCCCAGCGGTAGCAGCACCCATAGTGGTTGGGCCCTCTATAATCAATGACAGTATAAATGGCCTACAGGCTTGCCTATAGCCTGATATTATGGAACCATTTTCTTAAGTACCCCTCCTCTCACATGACTTTAGCTTGTGTCAAGTTGTTTCAAAACTATCCAGCACAGGTAGTTATAGCAAGATAGAATAAGTTTTCCTATAGGCCTAAGGTGTTATCTGATGACATTCTTAGTTTTGGGGTTGATGGAAGCTAGTAGTCTGCTATGTTAATTTTTAAACTATTTTTACCTGTTAGTTACAAGATGTTAGTTTGGACACAGAGATAGGCAAGGAATGGCTATTGGAGGGGGTGCTAAAGGTAGCCCAAATAAAATCATTTGACTCTGGGAATTCAGTCTCTCCACAGCCCTGCAGCTGTAACCAGGCCATAAGTTTCTGCAGACATAACTTCTATCCAGGGGTTTGCATTGTTGTTCTGGGATTAGAGGCTGCAGTGCAAAATCTGTTGTAGGTGCAATTTCAGGCACTTGGATACACACCTATAGTTTGACAGGTCTAATGTTAGATTCATCTCACATATTAGAGAAACACAGATCTGTAACAATAATAACTAATGAAAAGGAAGTCATCAGTCTGAGAGGGAACAAAAGGGAATATAAGAAGAGTTGGAAGAGGAAGAGAGAAGAGTAGAGACAATCATACTTATGTATGAGATTCTCAAAAATTTTAAACTAGAAATCTTAGTAAGTAATTATTAAAAGGCTAAAATTTACAATAAAGCCACACCCAACTTGTAGGATACTATATAAAGTGCTATCTGCCAAGGAAACCAAGAATCTTTCCTTACACAAACTTTGGTGGAGTAAGTGGAATTTCATTTAAAGAGGTCTTTCCAAGGGTATCAGAGTAAACAGCAATATGGCCTGTATTTACAAATATTGTTTGTCTCCCTTCTAATTTCTAGAGAAAAGGTATTTCTAGAAGCTCACATAGGTAAAGGTAGAAATGGAAACTTCCCAATCTCACCTAGGTCAGCTTAACCTCCACATCTAGAGATCTTCATCATAGCATAAGCACTGGCCCATGAATGAAGCTACTATGGCATTTCTCTCTGACTACTGGTCCTTGTGTAAATCTGCCTCAGATATTCTATTTGGAAGGAAAATCCATAGGCTGTTTAGATAGCTTAGTGGGTAAATACACATTTGAGCAAAACTATGACTTCAGTTCCATCTCAGGAACACAAAACAGAAGAAATATCCAAGTCCTACAAATTGTACTCTGATCTCCAAGCATATACTTTCATATGTATGTATGTATATATGTATGTATGTATGTATGTATATATGTATGGTATGTATGTATATATGTATACTCTCTTTCTCTCTCTCTCTCTCTCACACACACACACACACACATACACACACACACACACACACACACACACACACACACACACACACACCAAACACACTAATAAATTCTGCTTTAAGTGGAGAGACACATGGCATCCCAGCCCCTAAATTTCACATGCATTTCCTGGGAAACTTTAGGCCACTCCTACCAGGTAAGGAGTTCAGTGCCTTGTTCAGTCATCATCAGAGTGTCCTTGTGCTCAGATAGAAGCAAGTACAGAGATTTACAGTCAGACATTACTCAGAGAATGAGAGACCTTGGAACACTCAACTCTAAAAGGGATGTTTCTATCAAATCCCTCTCCTCAGGGCTCAGGGAATCCCCCATTCCAGCCCCACAGAAGAGGGAGTGAAAAGAGTTAAAAGGCCAGAGGGAATGGAGGACATCAAGAAACCAAGGATCTAAATCAATAAGAACAAAACATAAAGAAACTCACAGGGACTGAGGGAGCACCTCGGAGACTGGGAATGCACTAAGTGGGGTCCTAGGATTTAAAAAAGTGGACATGTACCTCACCCACATTCCCAACCCAGAAGCAGCCATCAGTTGATAACCACGTGCAAGTGAAAATTTAGTTTCCTTCAAGGGAGTCTCATTGAGGAAACAAATTACTCATAAGAGTAGGCTACAAGCCCAGCAGAAGATGGACAACAGAAAATGAACTCAACAGCATCTTTGGAGGTTCCTTATCTCACAATGTCATATCAGGGCTTATACTTTTTTTTCAGTTTTTACTTTTATTTTACCTTATATCTTATTCTCTATTTCTATTTCTTAACCTGACATGTCCTTTACATCTATATTATAGCTTCTTGTTTGGTGCTCTTATGGAATCCCTATGTATACAAATGAGTGGGTCTCTGTTTTTTGTGTCTTTTTTATTGCATTTTGAGGCTCCATGCAGATAGACTGAGCATGAAGTACATGATAAAGACTATTCCACTACACTCTTTGTTCCCATTACCCTGGGAACCAAGGTAATGGTAGTTGGGCAGTACTGACATTCATATCTTCAGATTAGAGGAAGAAAAATCACTGTTGAGAGATGTTGATAGGGTTCCATGTAAATAATATCTCAGAATATTATTGTTTTAATTCCATGTACTTTGAATTTATTGTTTATATTTTATTTTTGCATTAGTTAATTACTCTCACTTTATATGGTCTATCTCATCCTAGGTTGAAAATCCCCATCCCCTCCCCACTCCCCCTGCTCACCAATCCACCCACTCCCACTTCCTGGCCTTGGTATTCCCCTACACTGGGACATAGAGCCTTCACAGGACCAAGGGCCTCTCCTCACACTGATGACTGACAAGGCCATCCTCTGTTACATATTCAACTGGAGCCATGAGTCCCACCATGTGTACCTTTGGTTCATGGTTTAATCCCTAGGAGCTCTGGGGTTATTTCATATTGTTGTTCCTCTATGGAGCTGCAAACCCCTTCAAGCTCCTTGGGTCCTTTCTCTAGCTCCACCTTTGGGGACCCTGTGCTCAGTCCAATGGTGGGACACATGCTCCACTATGTTCATAGCAGCCTTACTTATAATAGCCAGATGATGGAAAGAACCCATTGTCCCTCAACAGAGGATGGATACAGAAAATGTTGTACATTTGCACAATAGAGTAACACTCAACTACTAAAAACAATCAATTCATGAAATTCATAGGCAAATAGATGACATTAGAAAATATCATCCTGAGTGAGGTAACCCAATCACAAAAAAACACACATGGTATGCACTCACTGATAAGTGGATATTAATCCAGAAGCTCGGAATACCCAAGATACAATTCACAAACCACATGAAACTCAACAAGAAGGAAGCCCAAAGTGTGGATACTTCGGTCCTTCTTAGAAACTGGAACAAAATACCCATGGAGTTACGGAGACAAAGTGTGGAGCAGAAACTGAAGGAATGTCCACCCAGAGACTGCCACACCTGGGAGTCCATCCTGCATACAGTTACCAAACCCAGACACTATTGTGAATGCCAACAAGTGCTTGCTGACAGAAGCCTGTTTTTACTGTTTCCTGAGAGACCCTACTAGTTCCTGATAAATACAGAGGTGGAGCCTCTCTTTTTTTGTTTGTTTGTTTTTGAGGTCTTTTCCTTCTGTTATTTTGTTTGTTTGGTTGGTTGGTTTGTTGGCTTTTGTTGCTGTTTTGTTTTGCTTTTTGTTTTGTTTGTACTATTTCGGTATATTATTTTTTTGCTTTATCTTTGGTATTGTATTACATTTTACTATTGCCCCTTAAAAAAATGTATGTTTTCTAGTGAGAGGCAGAAAGTGGGTGGGTCTGCATGGAAAGGACTGAGGAGGAAATAAGATGAGTAGAGGGAGGTGAAACTGTAATCAGAATATATAATCTGAGAAAAAAATCCATTTTAAATAAAAGGAAAAGAGAGAGACAGAAAAATACAGATCCTTCTGTGTTCCCATAAATACCTTGCCCTTCTCAAGTAATGGATAGTGAAGAACTCAATTCTGCTTAAAGACACAATTTTGATGAGAAGTATTCTATTTCCAGAGGCTTCAGCAATTACTTGTGGTTTTCCTGACTAAGTAGGCTCTCCTTATCAGCTGCCTGAGCAGTGTAGCATCTTGAAGTCTGACTGTGAGAGAGAGGCCTTCAGGGAAACTGCAAAGGTGTTGGGAATTTCAAGTGACTTAGCACCACTGGGGACAAGATGTTCTGCAAATGACAATCTCTCTATTCCCACCTGACAGAAGACCATATCCCCAAGATACCTGCATCCCATATCCCCAAGTTATGAATATGATGAATATCCTTGAGCTTACCAGGCAGTTACCTCCTCAAAGTAATTTGGGTTGAGAAGATATTTTCTAAATTGAAAGCCCTAGTTTCAATTCAGAATGCATTTAAGCATATTGGAGTCTTTATGTATGAAATGTATTTATTTCAATGGGTTCTATCCTCTTCATTTGAATCAAAGGCCACATTAGAATCAGGGGTGAAGTGAAGAGATCTTGTTTAATGCAGACTGTGTTTCCTAAGAGTCAGACACTGAAGAGAGTCAGTTAAGTTGGGAGTCTTAAGTGGCATAAACAAGATATGTGTTTCTCACAGCTCTACCACTTGGAAATCTGAGACCACAAATCCCACATGGCAAGATTCTGCAGATTCCCTGTTGAAGATTTACTGCTAGAATGAAAAGGGAAAAGATATAAGGGGTAGTGGCTAGGTAGTGACCTCACTGAAGATTACCTCATTTGACCCCTTAGAGAGTGCTAATCCTGGGCAAGGGCTTTTAGATTTGTCTCAATTTGAGATATTTGCATAATCATGTCTGCCAAGCTCTGAAAGTAGGCTGAGAATTATCTATTATTTTCTCTTTGATCATCTCATATACTTTTAGGATCATTTCTACACAGCTTGAATTATTCCCTGAAAAGGGGAAATTTATCTTCCAGACTCTTGCTCTAAAAGAATGTTTTGTGACTCATTACTGACATGGAGTAACAGAGAGAATGATATTTCTAAAGTCAGTTCATGGGTAGGGTACCCAATATTTGCCAGTTTGGAGTGAAAATGAACCACCTGTCCAGTGTGTTGTTTTATTTCAGTTCTTTGGTCACATGTAGAAATTGTTTTCCTCTAGAAAATATTTCCTTTATCTTAATTATCACATTTAGCCAATAGTAACTCTTCAGCCTCTAATTAGCACTCTTAATCTCATAGAATTCTAGCTTCCCATTATGATTTTTCCCCAGCACATGTTTCTGTGTCCTTTTAACCTGCGTAAAAAAGTAGTTACAGGATGGGTAAATTTTTTTCTGTGGAGATGTCAGTCCTATGAAGCTAGGAATGAAGCTTTCTAATTCTGCAACACAGAATTCATCACAGTTAGTGCCAAAGAGTTCAAATGTGTTTTCTGAATGAGTATATGGATAGGAGAGTGAATGAGTGAGTGATTGAATGAGTGATTGAGTGAGTGAGTGAGTGAATGAGTGAGTGATGTTAATAAAGAGAATGGGTCAATCTGGCATGTGAGGTAGCATAGTTTCTGTAGTCTGGAATCCACAGTGGCTTTTTCTATAACTAACATGACCACTCTTTAATAGCTCATTTTAGAGCTAGTTGCTTAGATTATATTGTCATATTTCCCTCATACCCTCACTCTGGGGAAAAAAATTTTGGGTCACTGTTCCTCGAATACATTAGTAATTTGTAATCATGAAAACAACAGGCATTTTAATTTGTTCTTCACAGTTCCTGACAACCTGCAAGGAGTTTCTCATTTATTTGTGTCTTTGCAAAGAACTACTCTTTAAGATGAAAGGTTTCCTTCTTTAAGTGAGATGCTCTCTGACCAAAAGACCTACATTTCATTTCGATTTTCAGTGAATCCACAGCTAAATCAGTCTAGCATTTAGCATTCTCTTTCTAATTCAAAATGAAAATAAAAATAATTTTGACATGTTATTAATATTGTATAAGTAGGTTATATCATTAATGACCCTAGAATATATTATAGTTTATATGATGTTATTCTAGTAAATCTAAATTGTCTTCATGGTCTTTTCTAAAATGTTGTTTTCCGGCAGTTTGTCTTCGCTGAACGCTGAGACTAGAAGCAGTTAAGATGCCTTGTGGAAGTAGAAGCCCCCCCCCCCTCGAAGAGCACCTGCAGTTCAGCCTCCAGCAGCAGCTGCACCATCTGCAGTTGGCTCACCTGCCACTGCACCCCGGCAGCCAGGCCTAATGGCCCAGATGGCTACCACTGCAGCCAGCGTGGCTGTGGGCTCTGCAGTGGAGCACAACCTGGGTCACTCCATCACTGGGGTCTTCATGGAGGTGGTAATGCCGAGCCTTCAAAGCCTGACATCACTTACCAGGAGCCTCAGGGAGCCCAGCTGCAGAACCAGCAGTCTTTTGGACCTAGCTTTCTAGAGATCAAGCAGTTTCTGGAGTGTGCTAAGAACCAGAGTGATGTCAAGCAAGCTCTGTGAGGGCTTCAACGAGGAGCTGCGGCAATGCAGGATTACAAATGGTTTAATCTAATCAAGAAATTCAAGCTGAAGAAATGTACAATTGGTTCTGTATAATTGATATTACAAGTGTGGACCCTTATATTTCTAACAGTTCTATTGCTTTGCAATGGCCATGAAAGAGATCTAAGTATAGATGTTTACTGAGACTTGTAATGTTGGTTACTGGGCAAGTGTTTGGCCTCCTTGAACTAACCGTATTGTGATTGTGAGTTTAAAAAAAATAAATTGGTTTATTCTGAAAAAAAAATGTTGTTTTCCACAGTATTATCAATTACCATGTTGACAGGTGGTACAATGATCCTTTATTTTTTCTAAGAGAACTTGTAGTTTAATTGGGCAAAACTCTAATTTAGAAACATATCAGTAAATACTAAAGGGATACTGTGGACACAAAGCTGGCTGGGTTGAAAATGTTTGTGTATACATGACTCAATTTATCTGATACTCAAGATGTCCCTGTGACATAAAAAATTAGCATTCCTTTCTTTTTTGTAGATTAAAGAAAAAAGATTGAATTAAGTTAAGGAATTTACTTGATATGAAGAAATTAGTAATTACAAAATGACTGATTTTCATCTTAAAAATTATTTTCATTTTCTATGGGAATATCAGTGCTTTGAGTAATCTTTTGCTATCGCTCTAATTGATAGATATAAAGACTATGAAAAAAATGTATACATAGAATATGTCAGGTTTCTCTTTTTCTGAGAAGAAACCAATTAAAAGTATCTGGGGTATAAAATGATTCCTATACGAAATTTATTCAAAACAACTGGGAAGGTCTTTGACTAAATAGTCAAAGTCTAGAAACTTGTTTTTCAGAAGTATTTTCTTTTTTTTCTTATATATTTTTAATGTGATGTCAAAGAAGTCTATGCACAGTTTTAAGTCAAAGAGGTATTTTCAAAATAGGGGTTGAACATTGTGCCTTTCCAACCCGGCCCTGGCAAACAACTATCCCTTAGTAACCAAGGACACAGAAAGTATGACTGTTCCTGGTGGACAATGATAGTCACTCCCAGCTCTTTGGGAGGCTCAAATCCAATATGAGTACCTTACATAAGGATATTTTACTTCTATTATTAGGTTATCTTCATTCTCCATATTCATATTCTATAAGAATATGAGGCACTTCTTTGCTGTTGCATTTATATATATTGCGCAGTTATTTTTGTTTCCTGAGGTTTCTACTATGTATCTTGGTATCAGAAGTACATATGATATGTTTTAAAAATGGAAAACACAGAGATACATGTAGCTAATGAATCTGTGGAATAAAATTATATGAGTTCTAAATTTTGAGTCAATGATTTTTTGTTCAGACAACAATAATGTTTCAGGAAGAACTAAGACTTGCCACAGAATATAATACACACAGAATAAAATACATACACACGCACACACACACACACACACACACACACACACACACACACTTTAATATCATTGATACCTATTGAGATTATTAAAAATAAACAGTTTAATTTAAATGGTTGCATCTACCTGTGGAATCAGATACTTTAATACTCTTCTTAATTAACAAGGATGTGAGTGATTGCTACACACAGGCAATCTGTCAGTGTCCTTAGGAAAGATAACCTTATAACCCCTCAGGGACTAGAGTTTATTCTGCTTTGACTAAACATGGTATTTTAACACAAGGGAAATACTGCTAGTTACGGAAAATCATTCCTCATTTCTTATATCTATTGATACTTCATAAATGATAAAGTTCGCATAGAATTTTCATGTACACGGCTATGACCCATATACCTACAAATCTCCTCATCTCTGTACACTGAGGAGCATAGGCTGATGTATTTGCTGAACATATTTCACAACTAAGATCTACTTATATTATTTTATTGCTGGTGAACTTAGAAAATAACAGGAGCAGTATATCTGTTCTTCACCAATTGTCCCTGCTAAGGCAAACATATTACATCTACTAATATAGGCTTGCTATGAGGTTTCTCTCTCCTTTGTGAGTTCAAATTCTCACCTTTTTACTAATTGCAATTATTTTGGGAGAACTTAATCAATAATTTCATATCAAACTGAAAGCCTCTGATTTATGCCATATATATTATGATTTTTTCTTTTTCCCGAGTAAACAATGAGAATAATGAAATGTACTTGGTAAGTAGTATTTTCAAGACTTTTAGAAGGTTTTATTTATTAGTTGCTACGTGTTGTTTAAACTCACTAAGAAGATGACTATAGAAGTAGAATTTCTACTCCTTAACCTCAGACACAAACATGTCAAGTGCTTTTCAATACTTTGTCTAGAGGCGGGCTGCCCTAACAAATTCTGTGACTAGAAGAGACCAGTACAAAAGAACTAAGAGTAAAGATATTGTGCCCATGAGAACACATTGGTGGATCATTTATAACATCTATTAATTACTGTTTATACTATGATGTAAAAGTGCTTTGGTGACAGAAGCCACAAGTTAGGCATGGGAAGCTTAGACATGGAAGACATAGCCATGATGAGAAAATTCATTCAAGAACATCAGCTGTCTCCCCCTCAAGTTTCCAAGTTGGTATATTTCTGAATCTTGTGAAAGCCCCAGGATAAGTTGTCTCTAAAAAACCAGAATAGGACTTGGCCTTGAATAAAGACAGTTAGAATGAAGATAGATGACAGTGAAGTCCTGAAATCTTATTCAAGAGACTAAGGCAGGAAGATCTAGAGTTTCTGGGCAACTTTATGAGACCACTTCTCAAAAAAGGAAAGAATTCTGGGGATGTATCTCAGTAGTATAGTGTAGGAGGTCCGACTGGCAGACCCTCACTTCTGTTGGGTGCTCTCGGATGGAGAATTATTGAGTACCTGAAAACACAAGTGGGTAAGAGAGAAAGAAGAGACACAGAAACCAGGTAGCTGCATGGAGAGAGGTGAGTGTATTTACTGGATCACTCAGTTTAGTCACACTCAGGAAGGAGACCCAGGGGAAATTGAAACCCGCCCATCTAACATAAACACGGGAAAATCCATAAACACCAGACTGGAGGAGGATCTTGAAAGGAAAATCCGGCAAACTTTTAACATAAACATGAGACCTGCTCAGTCTTTGATCTAAGGAGCAGCAATCAGTGTTCCACACAGCAGGTGTCCAGCCCCAGCTTCCAGCCTGTCGGGGCCTGCATACAGAAACCAAGTCGCTCTCTATGAGGCCACTTCTCAAAAAAGGAAAGAATTCTGGGGATGTATCTCAGTGGTATAGTGGTATATGTGAGGTGCTAGGCTCAATTTCATATTGAGAGGTGGGTGCAGAGGGAGGGAGAGGGAGGGATGGAGGGAGAGAAGGAGGCAAAGTAGGAGAGACTTTGTTCTTATCCTACTAACTCTTCCACCATTTACCAGGGAACTGAAGTTATAGAACAATCAGATTGTCAGTTTTTTCCTAAGTTCTACTATTAAATAAAAGAGAAAATATGTGATGCTTGTCTTTTGGGTTCTTGTTTGGCTTATTTTGCTAGACTGAGAAGTTCTAATTTTATCCATTTTCTCCTAAATGGTATGATATCATCTTTTGTGACCATTGTTTCAACATTTTCTTATTCATCTATTCACTTAAACTATTGTGAACACTGAGACAGAAATATATATGCAACTTTTTCTCGTGCTGACTTAATTTCCTTTCAGGTAAACTCAGGAGAGGCACAGAGGCTTCATGCAGCTGGTCCATTTCCAGAAGAGCATTCCTGTTCTTCACATTGGTTCAGTTGCGATCACCCTCAATACACTCTTGGAGAAGAACTTCTGCTGGCCTTGCAGAGCCTGTTTTCCAAAACATCCCAAGTTCAAAGGCACTCACATTCATAAAATAAACATTAAAACTTCAACTACATATTAAGTACCATACATTAATAGTGGGAGGCAGAATGTAAACAGAGAAATAATGAAAGTAGTCAACATTATGAATCAAATGGACCAAACATATGCCTACAAATAATTTCACCCAAATACAAAAGAATATACCTTCTTCTCTGTACCTTATGGAATTGTCTCCAATATTGTCTATATACTCATTCACAAAGCAAACCTCAACAGATATTAAAAGATAGAAACTACTCTTTGCATCCTATCAGACCACCATGGATTAAAGTTGGACCTCAACAACAACAGAAACATCAGAAACACTACAAACTCATGGAAACAGAACAACTCTCTACTCAATGATCACTGGGTCAGGGAAGATATAAAGAAATAAAAGCCTTTATATAGAATTCAATGAAAATGAAGATATGACAAATCAAAATTTTTGGGATACTATGAAAGCAGCAGTAAGAGGAAAGGTAATAGCACTAATGTCTTCATAAAGAAAGTGGAGAGTTCTACTAGCAATTCAAAAGTACACCTGAAACCTATAGAAGAAAAAGAAGCCAACACATCAAAGAGGAGTAGGTCATATTGACAATCAATGTTATCCATCGCACCAACCACATGCATATACCATGCCCATCACTGTGTAGTCACAATACTTGATGTTGTGCATCAGACAATCTGCATTGGATTACAGTGATATTTGACTGAGCAGAAAACAAGATGTCATTTTGCATACTGATATCACAGTTGTTTATGAGTAGGGAACATTTACTTCTATTTGTCAACTAAATAATCAACCTTTACAGAAAAATACAGATATTATGTATGAGTAATGCATAATTAACAAATTCAGCTAGCTAATAAATGAACTTCCAGACAGAAATGTCCTTAACTGATGGGTCAGGTCTCCAGGGTGGTCATCACCCCTGGGTTTTGATACTCGTGAGAAAGAACAATATTAAAGAGCACAGGTATGCTCTGCTTACTGTTGACAGAAAACCATGCAGACCTGAAAACAGAGAAAATGATGAGCCAACCAACTTGGGAATAAGTGGTGACACAAGGCTGCATCTGGATGGAACTCTTCCTTCTCTTATTTGTCAAGGGAATTGAGGACAGAAGACCCAGTAGCATGGCACAGAAAAAAAAAAAAAAACTTCAAAAGAGCAGTCATAAAAGTGGCCCTACACAGAAGACCTATGAAACATCTCAGAAGCTGTGCCTATTGAAGGCTTTGGGGAGCTCTTCTGCCCTCCATGGTTGGCCTCTGGTGACTTCACCTCAGCTGGTTATCACAACCGAATAAAGGTTGCAATAGAGAGTTCTTTTTGGTGGACTAAAAAGGATCTTTTGGTTTAAATGTGGATTTGAAAAGTCCTGAATTTATAGTCATGAAAAAGAAAAAAAACTAGGACTAAGAAACTTATTTTAGCACAACATAAATGTAGCATTTTTTTAACCCACAGATATTTCCAGAAATGGTATTGGTTAACTATTTTCAAAGTCTGATCTAGGAGCCTGAGACTATTCCCAAAACAATTTAAGAGACTCTATAGTCTAATCATTTTCATAACAACACAGGGGGTGTTTAATTTTATATTTTCTTTCACTTCCATATACAACAATATTTTGCACAGGCAACTAGAAGTATGATGCTTAATGGGACACATACCTACACGTTATAGAATTGTCTAAGGTTATTAACATAATGCTATGCACATATTTAATAATGACTGAGGTTGGAGAGATGGTAGAATGTGAAATTGCTACCACAGCAGGATACTGCTATCTTCACAGTCTCTTACTATCCCACAATTACAGTTTTAAAAAGGCCAACTTTAATTATTATTGTGTTTGATAAAGCTGTGGATGCTTCTAACTTTATTAAATATTGACTCATAAATACCTTAAGTTCATATTTTCTATGACAAGATGGGAAACACACATAAAATAATTCTGTCTCCAATGTGTAATGACCTTGCCAAGGTAACACACCTGTGACTTTGTTGTGAAACAGAGATTCAAAGTATGGTGTTAGAACATCACATGTAAGTAAAATAACATGATGTCAATTCTATGTAGCAAATATCTGAGAAGATAATATGATTTGTAACATTGTGAAATAGCATTGATCATTAATAATTGCAAAGATTCAGAAAGCTTTAGTAAACAATTTCTTTATTCACATATGTACAAAATTATGTTTTCTTCTCAGACTTCAGCTAAGACTATAAACTGCGACTCACTGGCATGAAAGCAGATATAAAAACCCAACTAATTTCTACTAAGACAGACTATAAAAAGCTTTCTAAAACCTATGAAAAGCTTGTCAATCTCCTCAAAGTTTATTTTATTTTGGAAATTATATTATTTGTGTTGACAATTCTTGATCTCATTCTAAAAATGAGTTAGCATTTCCTTTCCTAGAATTAATAGATATGAACAAAAGGTAAAAACTTTTTAAACAATAGTTTAATAACAAAAGTGTAAAATTAAATGAAAATCTTGAAAATTGCTGATTCAGAGTTCTCATTTAAATAATAAAATTATTTAAAATTTTATTAAATATGCATTAAGGATATTTTTATGTTAAAAATTATTCTAGGAGTTGGTGTGTAAGAGAAAAATAATGTAATTATTTTCTAAATATTTTATCCAAGTTACTGCTGAATCAATCCAGGACTTAAGTGTTTAATTGTGAAAATATTTTTAATTGCAAAAGTTATTTCTTTATCACATACAGATAATTAAAATTTACCATAGGTTAAGCATTTTATAACTTGAGTTCAATTAGCAATTTACCTTTTATTATGGTCCTGGAATTTTATGAGCATGAGATTGTTTCAGAGTATTTTCCAAATGCCTAAAATAAGTAAGTAAGTAAGTAAGTAAATAAATAAATAAATAAATAAATACTTATTTCTGTAGTAATATTTATTTAGGCTTTTCTGCATTGTAAAGTTGCCTTCTTTTCTTTTCTTTCCCTCTCTCTCTCTCTCTCTCTCCCTCTCTCTCTCTCTCTTTCTTCCCAGACAGGGTTTCTCTGTGTAGCTTTGGCTGTCCTAGAACTCACTCTGTAGACCATGCTGGCCTTGAACTCAGAAATCCGCCTGCCTCTGCCTCCCAAGTGCTGGGATTAAAGACGTGAGCCACCACAGCCTGGCTCTTATTTTCTATTCTTTATCAGTATGGCTAAAGAATTACTAATTGGACTGGAGACGTGAATGGCTCAGCCGTTAAAGGCTAGGCTCACAACCAAAAATATAAGAATTATTAATTGTACAAATTTTAACAACTAAACCTTTAGCTTTGATAGGTTATACTTTAATACTTCCTAATAACATTGATGTTATTTTTGACTGTTTACCCTGCACTGAATTTTCTTTTTCTAGAGCTGGCAATCACTTACTTTCTGTCTTTGTTTTTCTGAGACACTATCTTGCTAACTGACCCAGATAGTCTGGGTTTTTCCTTTCATTCTCCTTTTTTTAATATTAAATAATAAATCACTAAATAGATCAAACTAGCTTTCTATTTGCAACAAGTGTTGCCTCAGTTTCTCAGATGCTGGGAATAAAAATCATAGCAGGCAGCATTTTCTTCCTTTTAAGCACAAAATTTTGAACAAGTTAATTTACCATCTAATAATATAGAACAACTCATCATTTGAGTCAAATTTTTATTATTATTGAGCTCCACATATTTTTAATATCTCATGTTTTCTTTGAAGATTGTTTATTCAAAAATATGCTGTTACTAAATATTTGGAGAATTTCCAAATATTTTCTTAATGATAGTAACTCACTGTCCACTATAAGGTTTCAGATACAATGTCCTATAAGATTTCAGCTTTTTGAAATTTACTCTAGCTTATTTTATGGTCCAACATAAAGCAACTGGAAAGAAGGACACTAAGAGAACCTGTTGCTCTTGCAAAAAACACAGATCCCCCACATGGCAGCTCATAACTGTCTGAAATTCCAGTTTCAGGAGATCTGATGCCCTTCTCTGGACTTTGAGGTCATCGGGAATATACCTGGTACACATACAGATATATGCAGGTTAAAAAAAAAACCAAAAAAGCAAAACCCTCATGGACATTAAATAAGTCTTTAAAAAGTCAATAAACTGAACATGATTGACAGTGATGTTGAGCACTACAAGGCTGAACTCTTTCTTAGTGATTGTCTTTGTATTATTTGATTAGTTATCCATAGGAGTATGTGAAACTATGATTGTGTATTTTTCTGTTTCTACTTCTTACAAAATGATCTATTTTTATGAATTTTGAATTAATAGTATAAAAATGTCTTCCAGAGCTTTTGCAAGCTTTATCACAGGTTCCCTAGTATTTTTAATAGAGAAAATTGGGCTGTTGTAAAATGGAGAAAATTTCCCTTTTTCTTTGCAGTTTCTACACCTTCAACTAATTTTTATTTTTTGCACTTTTATTATTTACACACATTTTATTTGCATTTTTTTCTAGTAGTAGTCACCATTTTCTTTTTTTTAATTATCTTTAATCTTTTTTTTTAAAGTCTAGTTGTTATCCCCTTCCAGTTCTGCCCTTTGACAGTTCTTCATATCACTCCTCCTCCTGTCTCCCTCCCCACATCCCCAAAGCCCCCATATCCCACACACCTTCAGGCCTCACCATTTCTGAGGCCTCAAGTCTCTCAAGAGTTAGGTGCATCTTCTCTCACTGAGGCCAGACCAGGCAGTTCTCTTCTGTACATATTTTGGGAGTCTCGGACCAGCTAGTGTATGTTGCCTGGCTGGTGGTTCAGTTTAGTTGAGACTCCTGGTCTTCCACTTCTACTTCTTCCAGGCTTTCCATAATTCAACCAGAGGGGTCCCTGGCTTTAGTCCGTTGGTTGAGTATAAGTATCTGCATCTGTCTCAGTCAGCTGCTTGTTGGGCCTCTCTGAAGGCAGCCATGTTAGGCTTCTGTCTGTAAGTACACCATAGCATCAGTAATAGTGTCAGGCCTTGAATCCTCCCCTTGAGATGTGTCCCAATTTGGGCCAGTCACTGGACCTCCTTTCCCTTAGTATCTTCTCCATTTTTATCCCTGCAGTTCTTTTAAGCAGGAACAATTCTGGGTCAGAGATTTTGACTGTGGGATGGCAACTCCATCTTTCTACTTGATGCCCTGTTTTTCTACTGGAGGTAAATTCTAAAAGTTTCCTCTCCCCACTGTTGGGCATTTCATCTAAGGTCCATCCTTTTGGGTCCTGAGATTCTGTCACCTCCCACATCTCTAGTACATTATAGAGGGTTCCCCCACCTTCCACCTCCCAAAGTTGTATATTTCCATTCATTCTTCGATTTCTTAATCATTCTGTTCAGAATAATGTTGAATAGTAGCTGTGAGAGAGAAGTATTCTAGCATATTGTTAAGACCAAGAAGGAAATTATTCATTATTTTACTGTTAGAACTATGTTTGGTGTAGGTTATGCATTACTGAGGAATTCTAGAACTATTGCCTTCTGTAGTACTATTAAAAGGGATGGGAGATCATAAGAGGCAGAGATTATAAAGGCTGATCTTCTTTTCTGGTTTAGAGTATGTGAATAAGAACCTAGGACTAGCCGGGCGATGGTGGCGCACGCCTTTAATCCCAGCACTTGGGAGGCAGAGGCAGGCGGATTTCTGAGTTCGAGGCCAGCCTGGTCTACAGAGTGAGTTCCAGGACAGCCAGGGCTATACAGAGAAACCCTGTCTCGAAAAACCAAAAAAAAAAAAAAAGAACCTAGGACTGTTAGGTATGCAGAGCTAACCTACTAACCTAAGTAATAAATATCTCTATACAAAAAAAAATCTTTGGTATATTCTTAAGATAATGAAAAAGATCATATAGAAACTATTTTTGAAAAATATTTGACTTTTCAGTAGGTTAAAATATATTTCTAAGAACAAATGCCAGAAACTAGGACAATATCAAATTCATCCCTAGATAAGCATGATAGCAATGGGGTTTTGTTTAAGGTCCCATGTTAATGGCAGGAGACTCTACAGTTGTTAATAAAAAATCAGTCAGGAATTTATTAACCGGACTGAAGGACATTTAATGTTTAATTGTTGTTTTAATTACTTTTCTGTTGCTCTGAAGAGCTTTTATAACCAAGGCAACTTACAAAACAAAGAGTTTACTCAGGCTCCCAGTTACAATGTTAGAATTCACATTTATCATGATGGGGAGCCTGACAGCAGTCAGACACATATGTCATTAGAGCAGTAGCTGAGAACTTATATCTGTAGGCATGAGTGAGAGAGAGGGACAATTGGAAATGGCATGGGACTTTGAAACCTCAAAACCCACCACCAGTGACACACCTACAATGAGGCCATACCTCCTAATTACCAAACACTTCTAATACATAATCTGACGGGGCAATTCTAATTCAAGCCACTACAGTTAAGAAAAGTTGTTTCTTTTCTCTAAGTGGCAATAAGTCTTTATTCTCTATAGAACATTTTCTTAACACTGTGGAATGAGAGGAATGTGTAACACATTAATCTCCAAAGAAATGCAGGTGTCATTATGAAGTCCTGTGTTAAATTCTACCCTGGGAATTTCTATAAAATACCTGTGTTATGACAATCACAATACTTTATGCAAAGCATAATGTCTTTTAATGACCAGGAGCATTCTATGATATAGTTGTTACTTTCAGATTAACAAAAGTATGGAAGTATATGTAAATGTGTTAACAATTTTCCCAATATTTAGTGTTTACAAGAGGAAGGGAATGATTTGTTCCTGATGAATTGACTCTCAACAATATACTTCTTAGAATAAAGATTGGTTTTTTGTTTTTTTTTTTTTATTTCTTCCTTTTTTTAGTCTTTTCAGTCCAAGGTCATACTTGGCTTTGGCTATATAATCTGTTAAAGGCCAGCCTGGGCTACATACAATCATGTCTCAAAACAACAAAAAACTGTATATTATATTGTAAATCCAGAATGGTATACATAAATGCCTAATATTTTATACAAATACATTTATGTATAATTTTGCATGTTAGCATGCACTAATACATACAGAAGCAAAGATAAAAGAAATGAAAATAACATGAACTGATATTGACGGTATGTGATTGTTACTGCTCCAGAAGTGATAGGACCTGGGAGAATGGAGCCAATAAATGAGGTGAACTAAAAGCTCATGCTATGGCCAACTTTATTCAGAGTTGCAGATTATTTATATTCTGAGAGCTAAGAGCATTCATAAGAGTAAAATCATGTGAGTTCAAGCTACATACAATAATAAAAAAAAGCTGTGTATTTTAGGATTTCATTGCTGTGAAGAGACACTACGACCAAGGTAACACTTATAAAAGAAAACATTTAATAGGGACTGACTTACAACTTCAGAGGTTCAGTCCATTTATCTTCATGCTGAGGAGAATGGCAGTGTGCAGGCAGATATGTGCTGGAGGAGCCAAGAGTTCTACATCTTGATCTGAAGTTAGCCTGAAGTAGAGTCTCTCTTCTGCACTGGGCAGAGCTTGAGCAGCAGGAGACATGAAGCCCACCTACAGAGTGGCATACTTCCTCCAATAAGGCTACACCCATTCCCACAAGGCCACATCTTCTAATAGTGTCACTTTCCATGCTCAAAGCATATTCAAATCACCACACTGTGCATGACAAAAACATATTTTCCATAAAAGCACACAAAGGACAGTTAAAACTTTTAGCTGAATAACAATAGCAAACAGCTATTCCTAATCTAAAGTAAATACACTCCTCTCTGCTATACCTTGCAAGGGGTAGGGAAACACATTCCATGTTCTGAAGAAACTGTCATAAAACTTTTGCCCTGTTTTCTTGGGGTGTTCTCATAATTGTTCAGAATTCTCCTTACATGAGTCAGTTTCTAGACCACAGTCTGACAGGTGACAAACTGTGATATAGTTTTAACTTAGAGCTAATAGCTAATGAGAAAGAGATCAGAGGTTAGCAATTATTGTGGCAATTTGAATAAGAATCACCCCCATAGGCTCATATGTTTGAATGCTTGGTCCATAGTTATGGAACTGGTTGTAAAGTATTAGGAGATGTGGCCTTGTTGGAGGAGGTGTAGCCTTGTTGAAAGAAATAAAAATACAAATTAAATTTACACTGAATACATTACTGACATTGGTGTATATTCTTATCAAAATTATCCATATATTTAACAGTGTCATTTTTGTCTTTTTAATTAAATTTAGACTTTTCTTTTAAATTTAATAATTGTATTTTTATTTTAGAATATTTTATACTTATTCTTTTTTTGATATTTTCTTTATTTACATTTCAAATGTTTTCCCCTCTCCCGGTTTCCCCCTCACTCCTTATTACTTTCTTCCTCCCCCTGCTTCTATGAGGGTGTTCTTTAACCCACCCTCGATTCCTACCTCCCTGCCCTCGATTCCCCTACACTGGGGCATCTTTCAAGCCTTCATAAGACCAAGGACCTCTCCTCCCATTGATGCATGACAAGGCCATCCTCTGCTACATATGCCACTGGAGCCATGTGTACTCCTTTATTGATGGCTTAGTCCCTAGGAGTTCTGGAAGTGTCTGGTTGGTTGATATTGTTCTTCTTATGGGGCTGCAAACCCCTTCAATTCCTTCAGTCCTTTCTCTAACTCCTCTATTGAGGACCCCATGATCAGTTCAATGGTTGGCTGCTAACATCCATGTCTGTATTTGTAAGGCTCTGTCAGGGCCTCTCAGGAGACAGCCATATCAGGCTTCTTGGCAAGCATTTCTTGGCATCCACAATAGTGTCTAGGCTTGGTAAACGTGTATGGAAAGGATCCCCATGTGGGACAGTCTCTGGGTGGCCTTTCCTTTAGTCTCTGATCTATACTTTATCTCCATATTTGCTCCTGTGAGTATTTTGTTCTCCTTCTAAGAAGGACCAATGCACCCACACTTTGGTCTTCCTTCTTATTGAGCTTCATGTGGTTTGTGAATTGTATCCTGGTTATTTGTATCCTTTGGGCTAGTATCCACTTATCAATGAGTGAATACCATGTGTTTTCTTTTGCTATTGGGTTACCTCATTCAGGATGATATTTTCTAGTTCTATACATTTGCCTAAGAATTTCGTGAATTCATCATTTTTAATAGCTGAGTAGTACTCCATTGTGCAAAGGCACCAAATTTTCTGTACCCATTTCTCTGTTGAAGGACATCTGGGTTCATTCCAGCTCCTGGATCTAATAAATATGGCTGTAATTAACATAGTAGAACATGTGTCCTTATTATATGTTGGAGTATCTTCTGGGTATAAGCCTAGAAGTGCTATAGCTGGGCCTTCAGGTAATACTGTGTCCAATTTTCTGAGTAACCACTTAACTGATTTCCAGAGGAGTTGTACCAGCTTGCATTCCTATCAGCAATGGAGAAGTGTTCCTCTTTCCATCCTTGCCAGCATCTGCTGTCACCTGAGTTTTTGATTTTAGCCGTTCTGAGATATATGTGGTGGAATCTCAGGGCCATTTTGATTTACATTTTGCCTGATGATTAAAGATGTTGAACATTTCTCTTTTTTCTTTTCTTTTCTTTTCTTTTTGTTTGTTTGTTTGTTTGTTTGCTGTTTTTTGTTTTGTTTTGTTTTTCAACACAGGGTTTCTCTGCATAGCCCTGGCTGTCCTGAAATGTCCACATTTCTTTTGGTACTTTTTGGCCATTAAATATTCCTCAGTTGAAAATTCTTTGTTTGGCTCTGTACCCTCCATTTTAATAGGGTTATTTGGTTTGCTGGAGTCTAACTTCTTGGGTTCTTTGTATATATTGGATATTAGCCCTCTATCGTATGTACGGTTGGTAAAGATCTTTTCCAAATCTGTTGGTTGCCTTTTTTCTTATTGACAGTGTCCTTTGCCTTACAGAAGCTTTGCAATTTTATGAGGTCTCATTTGTTGATTCTTGATCTTACAGCACAAGCCATTGGTGTTCTGTTCAGGAAATTTCCTCCTATACCCATGTGCTTGAGGCTCTTCCCCACTTTCTCCTCTATAAGTTTCAATGTATCTGGTTTTATGTGGAGGTCCTTGATTCACTTGGACTTGAGTTTTCTACAAGGATTTAAGAATGGGTCAATTTGTGTTCTACATGCTGTCTGCCAGTTGAACTAACACAATTTGTGAAAAATGCTGTCTTTTTTTCCACTGGATGGTTTTAGCTCCTTTGTTAAAGATAAAGTGATCATATGTGTGTGGGTTCATTTCCTGGTCTTCAGTTCTATTCCTCTGATTTTCCTGCCTGTCTGTGTACCAATACCATGCAGTTTTTATCACTGATGTTTTGTAATATAGCTTGAGGTCAGGGGTGGGGAATCCCCCAGAAATTCTTTTATTGTTGAGAATAGTTTTCACTAGACTGAGTTTTTTTGTTATGCCATATGAATTTGCAAATTGCTCTTTCTAACTCTATGAAGAATTTAGTTGGAATTTTGATGAGGATTGTGTTTAATTTGTAGATTGCTTTCAGCAAGATGGCCATTTTTACTATATTAATCTTGCCAATCCATGAGCATGGGAGATTTTTCCATCTTCTTAGATCTTCTCAATTTCTTTCTTCAGAGACTTGAAGTTCTTATCACTTAGATCTTTCACTTGCTTGGTTGGAGTCACACCAAGGTATGTAATATTATTTGTGGATATTGTGAAGGGTGTCATTTCCCTAATTCCTTTTTCAGCCTGATTATCCTTTGAATAGAGGAAGTCTACTGATTTGTTTGAGTTCATTTTATATCCAGCCACTTTGCTAAAGTTGTCAGCTTTGGGAGTTCTCCAGTGGAATTTTTGGGGTCAATTAAGTATATGATCATATCATCTGCAAATAGTGATATTTTGACTTTTTCCTTTCCAATTTGTATCCCTTTGACCTTCTTTTGTTGTCTAATTGCCCTAGCTAGAACTTCAAGTACTATGTTGAATAGGTAGGGAGAGAGTAGGCAGCGTTGTCTAGTTCCTGATTTTAGTGGGATTGCTTAAAGTTTCCATTCAGTTTGATGTTGGCTACTGGTTTGCTGTATATTGCTTTTCCTGTGCTTAGGTGTGGGCCTTGAATTCCTGGTCTTTCCAAGACTTTTAATGTGAAGGGATGCTAAATTTGGTCAAATACTTTTTCAGCATCTAATGAAATGATTATGCAGTTTTTTCTTTGAGTTTGTTTATGTAGTGGATTACTTGGATGGATTTCAGTATATTGAGCCATCCCTGCATCCCTGGGATGAAGCCTACTTGATCATGGTGAATGATGATTTTGATGTGTTCTTTGGTTTTGCATCAATGTTCATAAGGGAGATTAGTCTGAAGTGCTCTTTCTTCATTTGGTCTTTGTGTAGTTTAGGTATAAGCATAATTGTGACTTCATAGAGTGAATTAGGTAGTGTATCCTCTGTTTCTACTTTGTGGAATAGTTTGAAGAGTATTTATTGGTATTAGGGCTTCTTTAAAGGTCTATTAGAATTCTTCACTGAACCCATCTGGTTCTGGGCTTCTTTTGGTGGAGGGAGTATTAATTACTGCTTGTATTTCTTTAGGGATCATGGGACTGTTTCAGTGGTTTATCTGATACTGTTTTAAGTTTGGCACCTTGAAGGAATCTAGAAGATTGTCCTTTTCATCCAGATTTTCCAATTTAGTTGAGTATAAACTTTTGTAGTAGGATCTGATGATTATTTTGGATTTCCACAGTTTCCCTTGTTGTGTTTCCCTTTTAATTTCTGGTTTTATTGATTTGGATACTGTCTCTGTGCCCTCTGGCTAGTCTGGTAAGGGTTGATCTATCTTGTGGATTTTCTCAAAGCACCATCTACTGGTTTTATTGACTCTTTGTATAGTTCTTTTTGTTTCCATTTGGTTGATTCAGCCATGTGTTTGATTATTTCCTGTCATCTACTCTTCTTGAGTGTATTTGTTTCTTTTTGTTCTAGAGCTTTCAGGTGTATTGTCAAGCTGCTAGTGTAAGCTCTCTCTAGTTTCTTTTTGGAGACACTTAGAGCTATGAGTTTTCCTCTTATCACTGCTTTCATTGTGTATTATAAATATTAGTATGATATGTCTTCATTTTCATTAAATTCTAAAAAGTCTTTTATTTCTTTCTTTATTCCTTCCTTGATCAAGTTATTGAGTAGAGAGTTGTTCTGTTTCCCTGTGTGTGTGTTTTCTGCTGTTTTTGTTGCAATTTAAGACAAGCCTTGCACTGTAGTGATATGATAGAGTGCATAGGATTATTTCAATTTATTTCAATTTTCTTGTATCTGTTGAGGGTCTTTTTGTGGCCAATTATATGGTCAATTTTGAAGAAGGTGCCATGAGGTGCTGAAAAGAAGGTATTTTTTTTTTTTTGCTTTGGGATGAAATGTTCTATAAATATGTTAGATCCATTTGGTTCATAACTTCTGTGAGTTTCACTGTGTCTCTGTTTAGTTTAGTTTCTGTTTCCATGATCTGTCCTTTGCTGAGAGTGGGGTGTTAAAGTCTCCCACTATTGTGAGGGGTACAATATGTGCTTTGAGCTTTAGTAAAGTTTCTTTTATGAATGTGGGTGCCCTTGCATTTGGAGCATAGATGTTCTGAATTAAGAGTTAATCTTGGCAGATATTTACTTTGACCAATATGAAGTGTCCTTCCTTATTCTTTTTGATAACTTTTGGTTGAAAGTCTATTTTATTTTATATTATAATGGCTGCTCCAGCTTGTTTCTTGGGACCATTTGCTTGGGAAAATTGTATTCCAACGTTTTACTGTGAGGTAGTGTCTGTCTTTGTCACTGAGCTACATTTCCTGTATGCAGGAAAATACTGAGTCCTGTTTACATATCCAGTGCATTAATCTATATCTTTTTATTGGGGAATTGAGTTAAGAGATATTAAGGAAAAATGATTCTTACTCCTTTTTATTTTTGTTAGAGGTGGCATTATGTTCTTGTGCCTATCTTCTTTTGTATTTGTTGAAAGATTACTTTCTTGCTTTTTCTAGGGTGTAATTTCCCTCTTTGCATTGGTGTTTTCCATCTATTATCACTTATCAGACTGGATTTGTGTAGAGATATTGTGTAAATTTGGTTTTGTCCTGGAATATCTTGTTTTCTCCATCTATGGTAATTGAGGATTTTGCTGGGTATCGTAGTCTGGGCTGGCATTTATGTTCTCTTAGGGTCTGTATGACATCTGCCCAGGATCTTCTGGCTTTCATAGTCTCTGGTGAGAAGTCTGGTGTAATTCTGATAGGTCAGACCTTATATGTTATGTAACCTTTTTCACTTACTGCTTTTAATATTCTTTCTTTATTTAATGTATTTGTTGTCTTGATTATTATGTGACAGGAAGAATTTCTTTTCTGGTCCAGTCTATTTGGAGTTTTATAGGCTTCTTATATGTTCATGGGCATCTCTTTCTTTAGGTTAGGGAAGTTTTCTTCTATAATTTTGTTGAAGATCAAAGGCCCTTTAAGTTAGAAGTCTTTGCTCTCTCCTATATCTATTATCCTTAGGTTTGGTCTTCTCATTGCATCCTGGATTTCCTGGATGTTTTGGGTTAGGAGCTTTTTGCTTTTTGCATATTCTTTGACTGTTGTGTCAATGTTTTCTAAGGTATCTTCTGTCCCTGAGATTCTTCTCTCTTCTATCTCTTATATTCTGTTGGTGATGCTAGCATTTGTGACTCCTGATCTCTTTCCTAGGTTTTCTAACTCCTGGGTTGTCTCCCTTTGTGATTTCTTTATTGTTTCTATTTTCATTTTTAGATCTGGGATGGTTTTGTTCATTTCCTTTGCCTGTTTGATTGTGTTTTCCTTTAATTCTTTAAGGGATTTTTATGTTTTCTTGTTAAGGGATTCTAGCTGTTTACCTGTGTTCTCTTGTATTTCTTTAAGGGAGTTATTTATGTCCTTCTTAATGTCTTCCATTGTCCTCATGAGAAGTGACTTTAGATCAAATCTTGCTTTTCCAGTGTGATCTAGGATTTGCTATGGTGGAAGAATTGGGTTCTGATGTTTCTGTTACTTCTGTTCTTATGCTTGCCTCCTGACATTTGATTATCTCTTGTGCTCCCTGCCCTTGCTATATCTAACTGGAGCCTGTACTTCCTGTAATCCTGGTTGAGTCAGAACTCCTCAACGTCCAGCTGTCTCTCTGATTCTGTGAGTCCAGGATCCTATGACCCTGATATTCTGGGTGTGTCAGAGTTCCTGGGAGTCAAGCTACCTCTGAGACCCTGGGATCCTGGTGTGACCAAGCTCCTGGGTTACTGGAATCCTGGTCATGTTAGAGCACCTGGGAGTGAAGCCTCCTCTGGGTGCTGTAGGACTGGCTGCCAAATTTGTGCCCAGTGTAGACATACGTAGATGAGAAGGGATTGGACCCACTGGTAGGGTAGGGTTCCTGTGTCCCTGGATCCTGCTGATCCCAGTAACTCCTGGTGGTGTTGGAAGAGATGTGCTCTACTCACTGCTGAGCCAAAGATCCTGGGCTTGCTAGAGTACCTGGGAGTGGAACCTCCTCTGGGGGCTGTGGCACTGGTTAACTTCAGACTTTTAGTTGCCCACAACATAAAGATATTTTTTAAAGAATATAATTCTTAATGCTATATTGTTGTCTAAACATAGAAATAGGCTACAGCACACTTAACTTTATATAGAAGTAATAGACTCTAGGTGTATTTCTATTGTTGATACTATAAATAATGAGCTCATTTTATTTTTTATTTAATTAATTTGCATATTAATTTTGTCATGTTTTTAAACCCTTTTATATTGTATATTTTTGAGAAGTAAACTAAGTGTATTAAAATGTGTAGAAAATTTTAAGAAGTTTTTGGAAAATTATTTTCTGGAAAAGCTGTCTCTTCCTTAAGACCAATAATACATTATGCCGTTAATCTCAACACTTCTATAAACACATGTATCAGTTACTTTTATATTGCTGTGACAAGACATTATGATGAAGGAAATCTATAAAATAAATAATTTAGGGGAAAATTATAGTTTCACAGGGTCAAAGTCCATGATAGTAGCATATGTCAGGCAGCTATAGCCACAGTTGGAGTTCATATCTAAAACTGTAATCAGGAGGCAGAAACAGCTAGTAATACAACTCTTCCAGCAAAGTCCACCTCCAACTCCTTCCCAACAGCTTCAAAAATGGGAGAACAAGTATCAAAATATATAACTCTATGGGTAGGGGCAGCATTCTCATCCAAACTATTGCAATGTATCACTTAAAAATATGATAAATTAGAAGTAAAATATAGTATTGTACTTTGTTGGGTATCTTTAGTTACTAATAAATATGAAATGAATCTTTATGATTCTAGTGGATATATAGAAAAAATAAATAATGACAGAATAATTTCATCCAAACAATAAAAATAACTCTCCTGATTAATCTGTTGGATGAAATCATCAAACCCCTCTTGGAAATGCAATAGATCAATTCATAAAGTAATGGCCCAGGTCACTTAGAAGGTGGATGATCAGCTCTGGAGTCTTCTACTTTTAACAAGTTGTGTTTTGTTGTTGTTCAGTGGCATTTCCCCTAAATGGTTCAGCCTGAGTTTTGTTTCAATTTGATGCCTTAGCATCCCATCTAGCTTGGATCATTCATTCTTTTTGTTTATTTAGTTGTTTCTCTTAGACAGGCTGGCTTGATCTTCTCTCTCTCTCTCTCTCTCTCTCTCTCTCTCTCTGTCTCTCTCTATCTCTCTTTCTCTCTCTCTCTCTTTCTCTCTTTCTCTGCCTTCCTTACTTTGTTCCTTTCTTTTTTCTTTCTTTCTTTTACTCATTCATTTTACATCCCACTCACTGTCTCCTTTCAATCACCCACTTCCACAGTCCTTCTCCCATTCCTGCTTACCTTCTCCTCTGAGTGGGTAGGGGTCACCCTGGGTATCCCCCTAACCTAGTACTTTAAGTATCTATGAGCTTAGCCATTTCCTCTACCACTGAGGCCAGACAAGGCAGCTAGAACATATCCTACAAATAAGCAACAGCTTTTGGGGGTAGCCCCAGCTCCAGTTGTTTGGGACCCACATGAAGATCAGACTGCACACCTGTTACATATGTGTAGGGAAACTTATGTCCAGCTTATGAAGGTTCTTTGGTTACTGGTTCAGTATCTGAGAGTCCAAGGATCTAGGTTAGTTCATTCTGTTAGTATCCTTTTGGATTTCCTTTCACCTTAGGGGCTGTAATCATGCCTCCTATTCTCTTTTAAGAGTCTCCATGTTCCATCTACTGTTTGACTGTGGGTGTCTGCATCCATCTGAGCCAATTGGTGGATGGAGCTTCTCAGAGGGCAGCCATGCTAGACCTCTGTCTGCAAGCATAACAGAGTATAATTAGTAGTGTCAGAGATTGGTGCTTGCCTATGGGATTGGTTACAAATCAGTCCAGTTATTGGTTGCAGATTCCCTCAGTCTCTGTTGCATCCCCCATCCCTATACTTCTTGTAGGAAGGATAAGTTTGGGTTAAAAGCTTTGAAAGTGGGTTGGTGTCTCTATCACTCCACTGAGGCTCCTGCATAACTACAGGATGTAAACTCTTCAAGTTCCAGATCCTCAATTCTGTAAGTCACAGTTACTGTTTCTTGGGCACCTTCCCTTTCCCAGGTCTCCTTCCCTGCTTGGAGATGCTCTCTACCTATCCCCGACCCCCAACAGTCACTTGTAGATTTCCCTTTGTTCTCATGCCAACCAGCTATTGCCCCTGCCTCTTTTCCACACACCAAATCTGACACTCTCCTCCCAATTCTCACTCCCATCCAGTTCCCTCCCTCCATTTGCCTTCCATTCTCTCCATTCTCTCTTCCGAGTGAATAAACTGGACAAGAAAGAAAATAGGGAAACAATAGCCTTTATAATAGCCAAGATTAATATAAAATATCTTGAAGTAACTCTAATCAAGGAATTGAAAGATCAGTATGTCAAGAACTTTAAGTCCCTGAAGAAAGAAATTGAAAAAGATATCAGAAGGTAGAAAGATCTCCCATGCTAATGGATAGGTAGGATTACCATAGTGAAAATGACCATCTAACCAAAAGCAATCTACAGATTTAATGCAATCCCCAGCAAAATTCCAACACAATTTTTATAGACCTTTATAGAACAATTCTCAATTTCATATGGAAAAATAATAAACCTAGGATAGCCAAAATAATCCTAAATAATAAAAGAACTTTGAGAGGAATCACCATTTGTGACCTCAAGCTATACTACAGAGCTATAGTGATAAAAACTGCATGATATTGGTACAGAAACATACCCCTTGATCAACTGAATCTAATTGAAGACCCAGACATAAACCCACATTATTTATTTATTATAATTATTATATATATTATATATATTATATATTATATGTGAGTACATTGTAGCTGTCTTCAGACACACCAGAGGAAGGCATCAGATCTCATTACAGATGGTTATGTGCCACCATGTAATTGTCAGGATTTGAAATCAGGACCTCTGGAAGAGCAGTCAGTGCTCTTACCAGCTGAGCCATCTCTCCAGCCCACCCATGGACTCTTGATTTTTGATCAAAGAACCCAAAACCATACAATAAAAAAAAAAATCATCTTCAACAAATGGTGCTAGTCTTACTGCATGTCTATGTGTAGAAAAACAAAAATAGATCCATATTTGCCACCCTGCACACTTGAATACATTAGTGCAGGAGACAAGTTCCTAAACAGAACACCAGTGGCCCAGGCTCTGAGATCAACAATTGATTAATGGGACTTCATGAAGCTGCAAAGCTTCTGTAAGGCAAAGGACACTCACTATCAATAAGACAGAATGTCAGCCTAAAAATTGGGAAAGGATCTTCACTAACCCTACAACTGACAGTGATAATATTCAAAAACTATAAAGAACTCAAGAAGTTAAACACCAAAATCCCAAATAACTCAAAAGAAAATGGGGCATAGAGCTAAACAAAGAATTCTCAACAGAAGAATCTCAAATGGCTGAGAAGCACTGAAAGAAATATTCAAAGTTCTTAGTCATCAGGGAAATGCAAATCAAAATAACTCTGAGGTTCCATCTTATACTGGTCAGAATGGCTAAGATCTAAAACTCAAGTGATAGCACATGCTGGCAAGGACGTGAAGCAAAGGGAATACTCCTTCACTGCTGGTGAGAGTGTAAACCTGTACCTGTACAACCACTTCAAAAATCAGTTTGATCTCCTATTTCTACATCTTTCTCTAAAGTACTTGGCTCACATGAGTTCACAATTTTACTTGGCTAATCTTGTGCATATCTATTTTTGTATCTGAGAGATTCCAAATTATATTAAAATACATAAAATTTTGTTCTTCCTTCTCATAAGTATAGAAAATTCATTTCATCAAAAGATAAAATCTATGCATAGAATGAGGCCTTTTTTCTGATTTGCATTTGTGATTTGGAATGTACATAAACAAGGATATTCAGATTAAATACAGCATCGTCAAGTTAAACCCACTCTATCTCCCTTCCCATTTTTTAAAAATTTATTCTTATTTTTTACTTATTCACTTTATATTCCACTCACTTCCCCCTCCCACAATTCTTCTCTCATCTTCCCTCCACTTCTCCACTGAGTTGGTGGGCCTTTACCCTGTGTATCCCCCCACCTTGGCACTTTAAGTCTCTGGGAGGCTAAGTACTTCTCCCTTCGCTCCCCATCTGAGTCATAGCCTAAAGGAGCTATTTATTTAGAGACACATATTTAAATTTGTGTTTTCTGCTTTTAGAACAAGCAGAATTTTTTCTAGCTCAAAAAACAGTCTTAGCAATACGTAAATGCAATAAAGATATAGTAGTGAAAGAAGCAGGAGCTACATCAAGAAAGAAAACAGAAAGCCTCTTAAGAAATCTCTGGAAACCAACAAAACCATAATTTCCATGAAATGCCATATGTATGTGTTTTCAGAATTCCTTTAAATCTTGATGTTAAAAATATTAAATTATCTGTGTTTAAAAGCCATTTAACCATATATTCTATCATTTTTTATGCTGAGAAATAATTCTATAACCCATATTCAAATAAGCTCATTATTATGCTAAAATTTATCTTTATGATTTGGTTTTTCTTTATTAAGGTATCAAGAAATTATTATGGTTTATGGTGAAAGCTTATTATATAACCTATCAACTTTTATACTTTTTGCTAATTTGTCTAATAATAGTTGGTTTCTGAAAGCTTATTATATAACCTATCAACTTTTATACTTTTTGCTAATTTGTCGAATAATAGTTGGTTTCCCATAGTTAGTGTTAAGTTTTGAATTTGTGTGGCAGAGATTAATAATCTTGTAGATTAGAAATTGTTAGAGGTTATTTTTATTAATAATGTTAAAACATTTTCTGAGAACTTCAGTATGTGTAGTTCGGTTTTGATATTAATCCTCATTATATACTTGACTAGATTCAGAATCCTTTAGCAGACACTCTCCTAGGCATGTCTGTATGTTTCCAGAGGGAAGTAAATGTGGAAGAAAGGGATTTCCTGAAAGTGAGTTTCACAATTCCATGGGCTGGGGGCCACCATAATAAAGGGAAATAGGGAACAAAGTGAGATGTCCTTCTGCATTCCCATGTCTTTGCTTCTTTGTCTACAGAGGTGTGAGAAGTACCAGCCACACACTCCTAATGCCAAAAATTCCACCATGCCTTCCAGGTCATGATATATTGTGAACATAAATAAATCTGTTTTCCTTTAAGTGCTTTTGCTAGGTATTTTTTTCATAGCAATGAAAAAAGTATCTAATATGCTATTCTATTCACTTCTGTTGTATTTGGTTAACTATATATGATATATACATATATGATAAATAGATGATAGATACATACATATATACATAGATATGTAGATAGATACATGCAGAGATACATAGATATATACATATATAGATACATATATAGGTAGATATCAGAATGGTCAAATATATACGTGATTTTGACTTTTTTCTATTCCATAACAATTCAAATGACAAGAATATATGTCTAAGTGTAGAGAGCTGTGAAGCGCCACACCTCAAAGATGGCGCTGGCCGCCACCCCCTCCCAGTCTGATGGTGAGCACTCTTGAAGTAAACAACTCCTTATTTGGTTATGGGCTGAGTCAACTGGC
>NW_022196898.1:106592136-106592592 GCF_008632895.1 Mastomys coucha | reverse complement strand
GAAAAAAGAAGGCCCCTCTTTATCCTGATCTAAAAATTTTTGAGGATTCAGAGGACACGGACTCTGAATAGAACAATTGGAGAGAACTGCTATGAGGAAAAAGGGGTAAGAAAAGGGAAAAGGACAAAGCCCCGTTGGCAGCAGTCGGTGTAAGCGAAACTGCTGCTGTGCCGCCATCTTGTTCAACTCCCCCTCTGTACCCGGAAGCCATTCAGATGGCTCCGCCTGCTCAGCCTGTTCAGCCATCGAATGTAGGGAGATCTTTCTGCCCGGGGATGTGGACACAAGAACAGAATTACAATTTGCTTATCCTGTATTCCAAAACCCACAAGGGGACAGGTATGAGGAACCCCTTGATTTTAAGGTAATCAAATCCCTTGCAGAGTCAGTTCATACCTATGGCATCACCGCCTCCTTCACATTGGCTCAGGTAGAAGCATTAGGCAGACATTGCAT
>NW_022196898.1:106581089-106591902 GCF_008632895.1 Mastomys coucha | reverse complement strand
ATTTAACCTGTGGGTTGGCTTTCCTCGTGGTCAGAAGATTCTTCAAGGTTCCTGAATAAACTGCTGGAAAAGAGCCCAAGAGTGTGTTGCGTCATTCTTGCTGGTCGAGGGTGGTTGCAACATCTAAGTTCTAGTTAAGTGAAATTAAATTTGATTTCTGCTTTTGGTATACAGGATCAAACCCAGGAAACTCTACCATAAACTCTACCAGTAAGGATAGTCTGTACTACAAGGGTAACCTTAAAATTTTAAATAGTTTTTACTATATAAGATATTTTCATGACAGCAAAATATGCAGGATTCTGAAGTGTACAAAGAAAATGTGATAATATACAAAGTAAAATTATTCTAATTCATAAAGAAAAATGAAGTCATGACATTGTGATGGTTATTATTTTAAGTATAAATTACTGTGCTTACAAGATCAATAAAACAAAAATGCCCCTAACCTGTAAGCTCCACTTGCCCAAGGACAGAATGCTGGAGACTGTTGTTCATGTAAGATAACAAATTGTGTGTTTTTGCTTCTGTCAACAAGCTTGGTTACCCTAGAATGCCCAGGATGTGTGCTTGAGGACATGTAGTTAGGCAGAAAATATGTCAGAATGTGTGCTTGATTCTGATTTATGAAGGCAGGAAATACATAGACTTGTGATTTTTGCTTTCATAAGCTCCTGCTCCTTATTGTAATTATAATGTAATTCAGTGCTATGCACTCAGAAAGAGTCTCAGGTTTGGACCTGGCCAGTATTTAGTAAAGCCCCTTATTTGGTAAAATGTATTCATGGTCAGACTAGTGAATTTTTAAATGATCCCAGACTCATAGCAACATTCATAGAAAAATGAAACAAACTAGAGATCATCATGTTCAGCAAAATAAGCTAGACCCAAGAAGACAAATACCACATTTTCTTTCATATAAAGTATTTAGGGGTGAGTGTGTGTGTGTGTGTGTGTGTGTGTGTGTGTGTAAGTAGAACGGTACCTTGAAAGAGGAGAGATCTCAAGGTGTGACTAGATAGTGAAAGTCATGTGACATGAAAGTGGTGGATACTGTTTGAAAAGGGGAATAACCATCAAGACTGGAGCAAAAGACACAGGGACAGGCAGTGAAGGAAAGGATCAATAAGAACAAAGTACAAAGACATTTGGCCCACATGTATACAAAGGCTAGAATCAATCCTATCACTTTATATGCTAATTTAAATATTAATTGATAAAAATTGACTGATATAAAAATGTTAAAAAGAAAGCAAGAACCCTTTATTTTGTTTTCACTTTAATGTAATGGAAAGTCAAAAAAAGGTTTTGAACAAGACTGGTGATGGGACACTACATATTGAGGAAGGTTTAAAACTACTCACCTCTAAGATCCTAAAGAGTGCCCAGATTTGGAAAATGCAGAGTAAGAGACATGATTAAGCAGTTATTCATAAAGCTCCATCACATTTTTGCATATTTATTTACACTATTTATCTCCCTAGTTTAACATGACTAGTCTGAAAGTAACATTTTTTAAACCATTAATAAGAACAAATGGTGTTCTTGAATCTGCTTTAAAATGTGCTCTGTGGGTTTCCTACTTGAAGTGTTAAAATGGGTGCTCAAGTCTGGACATACCACACAGGCCAAAGCAGTTCCACTTGGAAGAGGTTTATAGGAGACAAAGAGGGGAAAGATAAAGGGAAAAGGGGCAAAAGTGGGGAAGGGTCTGTCTTTTATTTAGGCTGTGATGTAACCTGTTCACAGGTAAGTGTGGGAAGTGGACTCTGGGAAGGTATGTGGTTGTCATGGCAACAGGTATTACCTATGTGTGACATTCCTGAGTTTTGAGCTGATCTGCAAAACTGGTTCTTGATACCAACACTACTGATGTGCCCCCAGGAATGGCGTGTCAGTTAAATCCAGGAACAAATCTCAAATGTAAAGAAGCATTTGAATATTGACCTTGTTGACAGTATTTTGGGTTATTTTTTTTATTTTGTTTATTTGGCATGCTATTTCCAGTAACTGGCTTATGGGATCTTTGATTTTTATGATCATTTTGGTTTTCCTCAAGAATCTCCACTGACCTTTTAAAGAGTCACAACTCCAGTTTCCATTTTCTTGTCTCCAGGAAACTATTTAGACTGAATGAGAACAAAGCTGAGAAGTTTACCTTCTCCCTCAAGCAATATTGCATGAAAGCAGACAACTATAAAACTCTTGTGCTTTCAAATTAACAATGTGAGCTGTTGCTTCGCAGACATTTCATAAATATATTCACTGATATTTATGAATATACCATTTCTTAAACTTACCGTGAGTGAAAGTCATTTGACAATGAAAAATGCAGTATAAAAACAACAAAACAAAAAAACAGATGTTTTCCTCTGAGCTCTTTAAACAGTGTTCTTATGCTTAAAACATCTAGTTGCCTTGCTCTGAAAACATGGTAAGCTTCTGGATTCTTTCTAGATATATAGAGTCTATGGTATATGCAGACTATCTCCTTGACATCTACTCTTAATATTCTTGTCTAGTTTTGCAGCCCCAGGCAGGCTATTTGTCTTAATACATGCACTAGTCTGATCCTTTTCTTTGTAGGCGTTTTGCATGCAATTCTTAACTATCAGGCCTTCTTCCATTCAGGTACCAGCTCACTTTCTAAGAGACCCTACTATGACAATCTTAAAGTAGCCCAAACTACCATACAACAATTCCATTCATTGATTTTATTTCCTCTAAGGCACTGTGATGTTTCCTCAATCTACTGACTTCATGAAGCCATGGCTTTTCATCTGATTGGTCACTGAGATGATTTGTCTGTATAAGATCCTCTTACCTTCAGTTCTCTGAAAGCCCCTCTTACCTCTGATTTGGCTGTTTCAAATAAGAGTCCACTCCCAATACAACTGCTTAGATTAGAGAGTGAGAGCCAATTACAGCTGAAGATATATTGCCCAGAATGTGAAATGCCCTAGGATGAATACACACACACACACACACACACACACACACCCCACACACCAGCCTTGGATCACATATCTTCTAAATCTGAAGAATAGAACAAATCCTGAAAACCCAGACTATTTCCCAAACTGATTATCCTGAAAGATAGAAATTAATAACTTTTCTGTGGGGGAAAAAAGAAAAGAAAAGAAAAGAAACAAAGAAACTAAATAAAAGCAATAAGGAAGCTGGTGGTAGAAACAACATCATATGAAATCAGTAAGTGGTTTATTTTCTTATAGGACTGAGAGTCATTCCCTGTACAAATACCATGCTTCTTGTGAAGGATTTCTTTAGACTATTTAAAAAGTTATAATGTTATGGTTGGTATTTTATTTTATAAAATACTTTATTTTATAAAAAATATTTCCTAAAAACAAAATTACTGGATTCGAGTAGTAACATTAAGTATTATTTTATTAAAGTCCTACTAAATGTTTTGTAGAATTTCGTTTGTCTTGCTAGATTAACCCTATCCGATAAAAATATCATTTTATTTAAAGATAGTATCTTTCTTTCTTTATGATTATGTCAACATTCATCAGTTGAGAACACTCAGTATGCAGATACCATGTTTCAGTGAATTGAGATCTGAAGTCCATCAAGAACAATTCTTTAATCCTGGAATGTCTGTTAGGCTCCATCAGTACAGCCAACTTCTCCCTTTTCTTAAGGATCTCTCTGTCTTGTCTTTCTGACAAGTCTATAGAATTGTTTCAGAAGATATTGCTCTGAGATAAATAAGAAATCACCCATCATGTTAATGTGACAGGTAGAAAAGTAGCAGAGAAGCAGAACAATCATCATTTAATTGTTCTTGGGAGATAACACTGAGCTCAGAGCAACACCTGGGGGACAGTGTGGTAAAACATGCTGGTGTGGAAGTGTGTGTTATCTGATTTCAATTCCCTCATCTAGTTTAAGATACAATATTCTGACAATGAAAAGGAAGTCAATAGACTGAGAATGGAAAGGTTTTGATATTGCTTGCTGTTGCTGTTATAGATTTTGCAACTTAATTAGAGGTTTGTCTATTAATGAACCCTTGATTTTGTAAAGTAATTTAAATTTTTCATTGGTCAAATGAATGTATCATTCACATTAAAAATTATAGTAAAGTACTAATTAGATGTACATTTGAAAAATTCAGGGTATGTCTTTGAACAGTAGCATAGTGAGTACCCCTGAAGTTACCTCACCAAGAACCTGCCAAGTATTCAGAAAAAAAAATATATACATATATATACATATAAATATATAGATATATTTATTTATATATTTATATGTATATATTATATATGTATATATATGTACATATATTATTCTGTGCATAGGTCTGTCTGTGTCCTGCCTTGAACCAGCTTAGTTCTCTGGGTTTTCAACAACTCTCTATCCATACTTGTTCATAATTTCCCTTAGATTTTTTCTTTTCTGCTTTTATTTATGATAACTATTAATTCATAATGAATATAAATACAAAATAGTAAAATATATTATGAGATTTTTCACATACATACATCACTGTAATTTGCTTATATTCACCCCCTTCTACTACCTACCTATCTCTCCTCCTTTTCTGATGGTCCTTTTTCTCCTTCAAAGAGTCTCCCTTTCTACTCTCCTTTCCCATGTGAATGTGTGTGTGTCTGTGTTTGTGTATGTGTGTACAAATGTATCTGGATATATGAATCTCTAAATTATATTTTAATATATGCATATGTATAGAAATTTCACATATGAGAGCAAATATGTGACATTTTGTCTCTTCCATCATCCTCTTTTCTTTATCCCTCCCTTTAGACATTTTTCCTCCTCCTGTGTAGAACTCCTTATACTTTCATGACATATATAGATAGAGGCTGACAGATTCTGCTGTGTGAAATGGGGCCAGGAAAAATGGTAGCATGAACAGGAAAAAGAATTTATCATGAACAAAAAATAGTCAAAGAAAGAATTTATTGAAATGCACAGTTAGAGAACATGCTTTGGGTTGCAGAGAGGCAGTCATGTGACTGAAAGGGAAAATCTCTTACTGCAGTTGAAGGTAAAGGTATTTGTTTTTGTTTCATGGGCCATTTGAGCAAAGTCCATATCTTGAGAGATAAGTAGATATGTCATGAATATGTTAAGTGGAAATTTCACAGCTCAGGTTGTCTTTCTTAAGCCTGGAAATGGGTAGAGTGCCATAATTCTTTAGGAACTAAATCCCAGGTATTACTGAGACCAAAGTCTGAGAATTGTGGGCTTATAGTTGAAGTGTAAGAATCTTGTTTCTAAAATTATATGAGTCTGAGTCTGGCTTATTTTATATAATATGATGTTTTCTGTTTCAACCAATTTCTTGCAAATGACATAATCTCAGTCACTCTTTTTGCATCTGTATTAGCTCTGCTTCTGCCTTTAGCAAGGTCTCTGAAATCTTCAGGCTCTTGAGCCTTTTGTAGCCACTCTGTGACATATGTGTGAAGTGTAATGAATGACCTGAAAGCTAATGCTAATAATTAAGACTGGACTAAAAGAAACTGTGATTGCCAGTAGCCTTATTAGCATATGAAACTGGGAATACCTGGTGAGTTGCGGCCAACAGAACCAGTGAAACATAAGTAACTTGAGAATTATTATTCAATCAACTCTGGCATTGGGGAAAGACACATGTGAATTGCTTCATGTGTCTGACAACAGTACTCAAAGCAATCTGCCTGTAATGTCTTGCTAGAGGTAATATTTTTCATCATTATGAAAAATAATATTCATAGGGCCAGGGAGATCACCCACTCAGCATGTACAGGTGCCCACCATGATGCTTGACAATCTCTCTTTGATCCCTGAAATCAACATGGTAGAAAGAAAAGAGTGGCTCCCACTAGTTCTAACCTACCTGTCTGCTCTAGTACAGAAGGGTACACACACACACACACACACACACACACACACACTTTACAAAGAAATAAACAAAAACTTTTATTAACTGGGAGAATCCTGTGCTACATAGTCTTTCAAGACAGTGTGGGATGTAATTATCAAAGCAAAGAAAGTTCTCAGTAGGAAAGAACAAGGTTAAGCCAAGAGTCTGAATTTAAGAGTTTAAGTTACAAAGAAAAATTTTCTTTTTCTCAAGAGACAGTTTTGCTGAAATGCTTGCAATATTTTTATCACAAATGAAAAGACAGTCCAACATTCTTTTGTAACATTGTAGACATGGTGTTCTGGAAAGATCATCTTGTCCTACTTCAGCCTGCTTGGAGGCCTGACTGAATGGCATAAGGTGCATGCTGAGTTTGTTTGTCTGTCATTTTATCTGCAGGTTGAACTTCTGATAAGGCATTAGAAAAAACACTGACAACTGCAACTGGACACTTACGAAAAATGAGTTCATCTTACTGTCTTGTGGTGTCTTTCTTCTGTGGGTTTTTTACCTCTATCAGGCATTAGACCTGTTGGTGTGTAGCAGCTGAGGAAATCCAGAAAGGAATGAGACAGATGTTCTGTGCATTATTTTTATTCTTTAGGGTCAACAAACTTAAAACTGTTTTAATAAATTCAAAGAACATGATGGACATTCTAGAACAAAATGCCAGGATACCCTTAATCTCAGGGGTTTTACCCCTGAAAGTATTTAGGTAGCTTGAAAAGATAAACATTATTAAGAAAGTCCCACTCTACTCCTTCAGAGATGAACTCTGGAAAACAAGCTAGTTTGGAGAGAAATATGAAATAATAGGAGGCTCCAAATAACCTTAGATACAAATATGAAATAATGGGTTCCAAACAATTTTGGAAAATAGTATTTCAGAATTTTAGGCCAAGAAATTACTTTATCAGTGCTAAAGAAATTGTCTCAAGGTCCTTAAGCACTGTGGAAATCATATGGGTCCTGGAGGTGCACAGGAGACTGAGCTTAATTGTGTCTTCTTTGGGCTCTTGGGGGGACCTCCACTGCCTCAGCATACTCAGGAGGTAATGGTACTTACTGCCTTGCATTTGTTAGTATAGTAGCTTTAATGATTTGATTCACTCCTATGAGAAGTGATATATAAATACAAATGATTTCTAAGAATGATAACTAGCCGTCTTCAGCTACAAGCCTTCCCCAGCTAACCTCCACACACCAGAGGAAGTGGAAAGCTAAAGAAAGTTCTCTCTTCTTTCTGCTAAATACGGTGACAGGAGTTTCTGAAAAGCTGTTTTTTGTTTGTTTGTTTTGCTTTATTTTCCTCTCCTGTTTCCATAGCTATGTACCAGAGTATTTTTGCTGATTTAGGGAGATATAAATAAAATTTATCTTTCTGAATGTTAAATTCTTGGGAGGCAAGGTTTCCTCTTAAAGATGGAAGGAGGGGAATACAGAAAGAAGGGAAACGCAGAATCTTTTCCAGGTCAGAACAGTTCATATTCCTAGACCCTAAGTGTATTTGATAGATTTATCATGATTTGTGCTCTGCCATAAATGCACACAGATTTACAAGATGAAAGGACTCTAAAACTACTAGTGCTACTTGGTTCACATTCACCCTTGTAATCCTTTGTCCCATTTAGGTATTAAATTCTGCTTGTTGAGATTAGCACCTAATACCAGCACTACAGCCAAGAAGTCAAGACTACCAGTGCTGTATTTAGCCAAAAAGGAAAGTCAGTTTTTGCTTCTGGCTAAGATTATCAGCCCAGTATCCTGTTAGATCACAAATAAAAAACCAAGAAGACCAAAAATTGTAACATTCCTGGTAGAAACGAAGTTGTTCCCAAGAGAGGAATAAAGGAGGCCCTGATTTCATTCCCTTGCCCCAAGAAAAATTGGTTGGATATATTTATTTCAAACCTAAGGCCTCCTCTTATCTGCTTTGCAAGTATTCTATCTTAATCCTCTTCCATAAGAAAAAATTCAAGACTGATTTTACAACATGAACTACCATCTCTGAATTTCTTACCTCTAACAGATTACAAAGTTGATTTTTCTGTCTACTTCTCAGTTTACTGGAAAAGGATGCTAGTCCCTGTGATGGTTCCTTTTATTGGTCACACAATTGAAAAGAAAACAAGGAACATATTGTGGTTGGAAGTGATAACAGCAGAAAAAGTGATAGAGATAAAGTGGTAGAAAGATAAAATTTCTCCATTCCATCATTAGGTCATGACTAGCAAAGGAAAACAACCTACCAAGAGAAACACAGTTATTTGATTGAACTTTTACAGAACACAAGAGTCTTTAGAAACAAAGTCACAGAGAACCACAGAAACCTGTGTATTTTAGTGCTTAGGTTTATCAAGGAAATTAGTAATGTATGTTTTTAAAAGATTTCATAAATTCAGAAAACTGTATATTAAAAATAGAAGAAACTGAAAATTTGACTAATGGCAACATAATTATTATTTTAAGTGGTTTAGGACAGCAAAATTGTTTTCTCTATTCTTATAAACTCTTGAATGCTCAACAAGAAAAAAGTAAGTTCATTAACATGTGTGTCTCATGTATATAGAGGACACACTAAGAGAAATACCTAGCTCAAAGCACTAGCTTGAAATTTAGTTTTAAATTAAATCTTTAGCTGCATCCATAAAAGAAGAGTGTGAAGGAGGCCAGCACAGGAAGATTGACCAAGAAGAGCAATGATAAACAAGGTCAGGTTTATTATGAGATGTCAGCCAGTGTCTTCTCCATTGATGAGCTTAACTTTAATTTAGTTCACAGAGGGAGACACGGTTACAAAGGAGTTTCTGCTATAAATGTAAATTTTCCTTACCAAAAGGGTAACTTTTCTGGTTTTAATGCTTTTTTTGTATCTGCTGTTTCTGAAAATACTTAGCTGGAAATAACCTCTCTGCAAAAGAAGCATTTGGGGTGGTACATGCCAGTCTTACAATCATACTTGAGATGAAGCATTTAGAGCCATATTTGGAGCCACGCACACTGATTTCAGTTATATTTGGGGTGTTGCATTCTCTATAGTCATATTTGGGCTGGTGTATGTTGGTTTCCTAAATCATATTTGGGGTGGTATAATTCAATTTCCTATGTTCATATTTGGGGCCTGATAAACTCATTTAATTAGGGTAATTTAGACTTGTATGGGCTTCCTCAAACATGTGCCCCTAGTAATAAGGTTTATACATCAAGATGTGCCAGGAAAGAATGGGAATACCCACATGAAACACAATGTATAGATGAAAGACTTAAGAACAAAACCAGATTAGGGGACTTACTTCCCCCAGGGGCACTGTGTAAGGCTTCCCTATGCATTGCCCAAGTTTGCCAAAGTCCATGATAAGACCTCATTCTAAGCACCTTTTATGGTGTTTTCCTCCTATAAGTTAGCTAAGATATGGGAGCATGGCAAAACTTATCTCCTTGAAACTAGAAGTAATTGGTTTCTTCCTATACATCTATTGCTTTGAGGAAAGAAATCTCAGCCAACCAGCTAACCAAACACCTCATGTCAGCATCACCTGATTTTGGACAGTCCATAGATGCTTTGAGGGAGCTACATAGCAAACACAGAAGCTTGCTACCAAAGCCTTTCTGCTCCAGAATACCTGGCCACAACCAATAATAATGTTCACAAGTTGCACTGATGTTTTTCCAGTAAACATTTTCTAGTTAAATGTGGATGACCCTGAAAGCATCTCTACTCAAGCTACAAAGGAAACATCACTTGATAGACCAGCCAGTAGATACCTGTGAATGGTATGATGTCATTACTGTTGTAAATGCAGGTCTTCATTGGCATGAAGGTCTACTGTAATTGATACAAAAACACCTTTTATGGCTATTGAAGATGGCTAGTCACCTCATTTTTATTTTTTAAAAATTAATGCACATGTTAGAGATCACTGAAAGCAGTCAGGCCATCATTCTCTGTCTGTTCCTTTGGAGGCAGGCTTCCATACTGCCCGAATCTGGAACTACTGTTTTCTGTAGTTGGACTGGAAGTCAACAAGCCCCAGTGATCTTTTTGACATTGTCTCCTTGCTGCATGGGTTATAGGCATGCATGGGACACTGATTTGTTATACAAGCAATAGAATATTAACTCTGGTTCACAAGCTTGTACAGAAAATGTTCTTAACCACTAAGCCATCTGTCTAGACACAATGCACCTCATTTTAAGAGGCAGTAGGAAGGTACCTTTCTATCCTGCCCATGCTGGCATTGTAACATGTTTCTGCAGAGTATTTTTTAGTAGTAATATTGATTATCACTAAGGTTGTAGGTGAAGCTGGTAGTCTGGAGAAAAGAAAAAAATAGCCCAGGTAAAAATAACAGTGACAACAGAAACAGTGATGAAAAGCAGTAACTTCTTCCACTGGAAGCAGTTGCTTCCAGAAGCAAGAGGGATGGGAGGCAATTAAAGCATGCTAGAAAGTAGTCAGGAGAAAAACAATGGGGGCAGGAGCAGAAAGAGTAGCTAAGGTCAAAGGAATGCAGGAGAAGTTAGAAAACTGAGGCTAGGGAGAGAAATTAATAAAGAACCAGAGAGGAAAACCTCCAAGCACTGATCAATGGTAGTTCTAGAGAGACAATGATCTCCATACCTTAGGCCTGGAAGCTGCCAGTCTCTGGAGAATTCTGATACGTAAGCTTAGAAATATTATACTAGCTATTGTTAAAGATTGGTAATTTCCGACATCCTTGGCTTTAAGATTCAAAGCATTTTGGATTACAAAACTGAAATATTAGCCACCATGGAAAACTAGGAACACCATCTTCCTGGGCTTATATGAGAGCTGTAATAGCTTTCAGCAAGGAGAGTCACAATACCTAATGATGGGTTTTGAGTCGCGGCAGAAAGCGTCTGCAGACACCAGGCTCAGGCAGTTTCATGTGTAAG
>NW_022196898.1:106579411-106579659 GCF_008632895.1 Mastomys coucha | reverse complement strand
TGCAGTCTTAGAGCGGGTTACAGGAGGAGTAAAGGTAGCTGCCACTGTGGGGCATTTGGAGCGGCCCAAATCTGGCACCGAAGTTGAGGGGTCTAGAGAGAGAGAGTTATTAGGTTTTGTAGCATCTTGGTGAGGAGGAGGAGCTGGAGCGGCAGTTTGGGCTTTTGGCGGCGAGGAGATAGGATTACGACGAAGAGGGGGTGGTTCATTAGCTGGATCTAGCATTGTAGAGTCATCTAGAGAAAGTT
>NW_022196898.1:106576280-106577576 GCF_008632895.1 Mastomys coucha | reverse complement strand
TGCCTTGGTGACAGGTCTGTGGACCCGCCCACATATCTGCTGCAGGCAGGTTCTTGATGCTAACACCTAAGGTTGTAGGAGAGCTATAAGTCTAGAAGGTACCACTTACTGCAGCTGGTAGCCTGTGGCCAATTGCTGACAGAGGTTAAGGGTTACAAGCACTGACAAGGACCTGCAGTGGTAAACTTATTGGTATCTGTAATTCCTGCCTAGCAGAGCAAATGATCCTAGCCAAGTGACTGTCGATGACCTTGACACCACTTATCTGGATTCCTAATGTATTGAAATGTGACGAAAGAACTTATCTTTTAAAGTGGAGACAATTAAATAATAGTGTTTGTGAAAGGATTCCCACAATGGCTTTCAAGTGTTGGTATCCATCAGTCACATGCTCACCAGGAGAGTGTTTATTATTCAGTGTATCAAATGTATTTAAAATGACACAATATCAGGAGCAACAATTGGCTAAATAGATTTTCCACTAGGTTGAGACCTACAGCTTTACCCACAGTAGGAAGTCAGTTTGTATTAGTATTATTAACAATATAGAGGAACATTTTCTAAATGATATATTAGCAACACCAGAAGCAGTCAATGAACTACAAAAATGCAAGTCTTTACAAAAGATACTTGGCATTTATTATGTAATCTATTCCCCCTTCAAAACTAGAAGGAATATTTGCTTATTGAAAAGTAATTAAGGAACACTGAGAGCTGGAGAAAATGGTCTCCTCTAGGGAAGAGCAAATAATTGATTATCCAACACTACATGTATATCCTTGTAAATACACATAAAAATAACACTATATAGACTGAACAGGCTGTATTTATGTATTAGGGAATATATAGAGATAGAAATACATCTATGTAACAATAATTAATAAAAAGCAGGACATGAATTGAAAAGAAAACAAGGAGGGATATGAGAAAAGGAGCCTGGGACATCAGCAAGGCCTCCCTTACTTTATTCAACAAGGCTTTTAAAAGAAAAGGAAATTTAAACACAGAACAACGGACATAGAGACAGGGTTGTGAATGTGGAAAGTGACAAGACAGCCAGCCACCTGCTCAATGAGGAAAAAAGCTCTTGGAGAAGTCAGTTGCCAACATTTTGACCTTTGACTTTAGCCTCTGTGACTAGGAATATGTGTTTCTGTTAGTGAAGTCAGTGTACTTCTGTAGTAATTCAAAGGAGGCATCTCCAATTTCCCAAGCCACTTTCTGTTTTTTGTTTTTTGTTTTTTTGTTTTTTTGGTTTTTTTTTTTTTTTTTTTTTTTTTTTTTTTTTTTTTTTTT
>NW_022196898.1:106567879-106576250 GCF_008632895.1 Mastomys coucha | reverse complement strand
TTTTTAGAGACAGTGTTTCTCTGATAGCCCTGGCTGTCCTGGAGCTCAGACTGTAGACCAGGTTGGCCTCAAACTCAGAAGTCCACCTGCCTCTGCCTCCCAAGTGCTGGGATTAAAGGCATGAGCCACCACTTTCCTAGTCACTTTCTCTGAACTTACTCCATTCTAGTTTTGACCTTCAACTTTATTCCAAATGCCTCTCTTAAGGACACCACAGTATTCAATGTAATATATCTCATTACTTTCCACTGGACATTGAGAATATCAACATTATCTGTATCATAGTCTTTCTGTTTCAATGACTGTAATGCTTCCTGAATCTTCATTCTTAATTTTCCTCACTTCCCTGATCTGTGGAAGAATATTCAGCATCAAGCATGTCTTGCTTTCCTTTGTTTCCCTACTCCCACTGCCATGCCATGCTATCATTGTTTAATGTTAAGTTTATGTATATACAGTCTGATTCACTCACAGTGAGGTGAATGATGTCTTACTCATCATCAATGGTTGAAACAGTTCTTGGAACATGGTATGCTTATACTGATATAACCTGAATGCCAGACTTTATACTTTTTGTTACCACAGAAGCCAGTGAATAAATACTAGAATTTAACTGTTTCACATCTAGTCAGAAGACCTTATCACCAGGAGGCCAAAGATAGCCCCTTATTTCAGAGTTTATTCTTGCAACACTGGTGGGGTGGTCAGCTACATTTCTGAAGTTTCTGACACTTATGGCTCACTTGTTATCATTCCTTACACACTCTGCTAATTTTGTGTAAATAAATTGGAAAATCAGTCAATTAGCTTAGGAAGATGATATCTTGTCTAATATATAGCCCTATCATCTTCTCATGAACTTGTCATTTATGCTGATAATAATTTCAGTAGAATTTATTAAGTTATAAGATAGTCTAAGAGTCAGATTTTGGGCTAAAGGACCTGTAGTCTATGAATTCTGTGAGTATGATGACACAGAGATATTCTATAACTTTTCAGTGCTTATTACTTCAAAAATTTTAAACATTTGACCATCTTTCCTCATAGGTGTATGCTACCAATGGAAAAATACAACTCTTACCTCAATAATAATAATAGTTTATTCTGGAGCCAGATATGCATAAACATGGCCAGGAACTAGGAGGTGAGTTTGCCAAATACTTAAGGTGTACTCCAATAATAATAATTCCATGAAATTTTTATATTAACAGAATAAATAAACAGAAAGTATAAATCAATATACTTTCAAAATTATTGAAAACACTAGGTGAGCAAGTCCAGCAAAGTGAAACCCTTTGCTTTAAGTCTCTATTAGAACATTCTGGAAAGATTTGCTCAAAGTCACAGGGAAAGATGTTAAGTTAAATACAGAGGTAGGCTTTGCATGACAACTTAGGGGCTGAATATGACCCAACCTCATATCTGCACTACTCCAGGTTTCAACAATCATGGAATCTTCCCTATACAATCTTTAAATAGGTGTATTGTTTTTTCTTTCTAGGAAAGTCAGTTCACAATGGTATAGGATTTTGTCCTGAAGGAAACAGGGGAAAATACAAGCATGGTGATGAGAACAGGCCTTTCAGTTGAAAATACTCCTATTATCACATCATTCTTATGATCAAGTTATTATAGAGTTTAACAAAGGGCAAGGATGGAGATCTTCACCTTATTTTACTTTGCCACTTATTATTACTACCATCTGCAGAACAGAGGAGAAATGTCCCCAGTAACCTAGCAACAGATCTATCTCCACAGAAGTAATGGGACTTCTGAGACTGAAATGGTTAACTAGGTTTCTGGCATCACAGGACCTGGAATAATTTTTCTTAAATGACCAAAATAACACTTGCAATACTGAGTAAAACAAAGAGAGAGAACCTAGGTCCTATTCACATGCAAGAGCTAGAAGCCAATAAAATCCTTTTTGATGTAGAAATTTAGTAGAAAATAGTATGTCTAATAGCCAGATAGGAATTGTGATAATGTCTGTGCCTCTATTACTTGAGAGGGGAGAGAGGATAGTAAGTATAGGGCTGCACTGAGATAACATCAAAAGTAGATTAAAGAATCATTTCTTGCTTTCTTTTTATGTTTGGTTCCAAAACAAGGAGCTCAGTTCACAGGGCAATGGACTAGGGAGCCTGAATCTAAGAGAAGATGCCTCAGCATCAAGAACAGACATGGAAATTCAAATCCAAGATCGTTAATTCCTGAATAGAGCCTGCATGTCACAGAAACATTTGGGGGCACAAATTTTAACAACATTGATCAAAAATACTCTGCTGAAAATGATTATAATATACTAGAACATGGGAAGGCTATATGTTTTGCCAATTCTTAGGGAACTAACAGGTGAATATAAAGAGAGGGTCCAATTAGAATAGCAAGTGAGTTTGTATAGTTGGCACACTGTGTGGGGGTAAAGTTTGCAATTCATGTTTATTTATAAGGTAATTTTAGAGGATTATGTAGTTATTGGCTTTGGTAAATGGTATAAAGCCTAGCAGATAGGCTTTATACAATTCAAATTCTGACTATCTTCCTAACTGGTAGAGTTAGATAGCCTCTTTGTGTTCTATTCTTCTTTACAGAGGGTGGGTATGGACCCTCCTCACAAGGTGGCTGTCTGGATTATGAGATTGTATGTGGCATTTTCAGTACAGAATTTGCGACACTGCTTGATGAAGTTCATTCACAGCATTGATGTTTATAATAGCAACAACTGATAGGAGCCTAGAAGGAAGATGTTAAGAGGACAGAACAGATCCCAATTCAGATACATAAACACATCTTATTCTTTACCTTCTAGTGAAGGAAAAGAACATGGAAGTCTTGCCAGCAGGATCAATAGAACACTAGACACTCTCACTTGATTAAGGAAATACATTTACCTTTCTGCTCTATTATATGCTCACATGAGCATGCTTAGCTAATATCAGAAGGAAAGCCAATGGCAAACCAAGTGAGCTCTGACAATTCTGCTCTAGATCTTTAGAAGAACATGATGTTCATTTCCTGAGTGTAGCCCAAGAATAGAGAAATGGTCTTACTGGACTGCAAATAATAGAAAAATACATGCATACTTCAAATGGAATGTGTTGCTCTAGCAGATTGTTGGAGGATATGCAAATATACCAGCAAACACTCCTGCTGCTCTTCAGAGACTCATCATGCTTCTTGTGGAAGGATGATGTAAGTCAATAATACTTTCGGAATTCTTAAAATCATTTTTTAATGGTTGAATATTCTGATCTAGAATAACATCTACTCTACTGGCTTTTCAGACATTAACACAAGCATTTCTATTGTGTAATACACTTGGATTCCCAAGACTATTACATTTTATGCACTGGTTCATGTCATAGGCTTTCAAAGCTTCTAGCTGAGTTTTCACTGTATTATAGCTTATTTTTCATATGATCCAAGATACCAGAGATGTCTTTATTCTCCTGTCTTCTCTGGTTGTGGGAGTGCAGGTAAGAATAAAAGAAACAGTGCAATGCTAGTGGGGCTGCTAATGATATTAAGAGTTGATTTCTCCTTAAAAGAGTGTTTATTATATTAATATTATTATATTAAATGTTTAGATCATCCAAGAACAATGTGCTTGACCCTGGCTGGAATACATACTGAACTTCACCTTTTGTCCAAACTTCTGCCACAGAAAATCTGCCTCTGGAAGCAATGGGCTTGATTAATCTTTATACAAATGATATATTGTTCCTCTCTTCCATTTCAAATACTGAACAATTGGAAGAAAAGCATATTTTTCTTATAGCATAGGGGAATGAAGTTGTTGTTTTATTTGTAAAAGATAGTTTTAATATCCTTGCCTACTACACTGAAGAAAATTCATTCTTTATCTTTCTCTAAGAAATCAAGATTTAGCTAACTTTTCTTTCTTTTAAACCAGAAGAAACTTGACACAAAGATATTCTGAGGGAAACCTACCTGACACCAAGGCATTTGGGTATGGCTGAGTATAGTTACTTTACTGAATCCCAGCCATGGCCTTTTAATTCTAAGGAATTCCTTTACACATTTTACTTATCTTGGGAGACAGTTACTTAGTGAAGAGAGTTCATTGCAGATATCATCTCGATATAGAACACAGAAAATCCATACCAACCAAACTTGGATTAGTGTGGTGGAGGTTCACACAAGAAATTAGCACTCTAATGGCAACATGTTCACACTAAATATCATTAGGCTGAAGAGCGTTCTGCTTGGCAGTAAAGTCTGAGTTAGTTTTTCATGCCTTTGGACAATTTCATCTCATGTGACAGCTGTAACCTGTCCTATTTGCCCCCATTGCATGAGATTAGGGGACCTATTCTAAGATTATTGGTGATGACTCAGCCTCTGTTGCTTAGCAGATAAAGCTGTTCATGTAGGAGCTAGTGGTGACTGGTGATAGTAGACAATTCCCTGCTTTCTAAAAGTATATGTAGAAGACATTCATTCCTTCAAACATTTCATGGGATAGCCTAGATTGATAACTCAAAGTAGAGAGGTTCCTGGCTGATTCAATGGCACAGTCTCTCAAACAGCACAAAGACTCCAAGAGCAGAGCTATACATAGTTCAGTATGTTCCCAACTGAGGTTGCTATAAAGCTAATCCCCACATACCTCTGGCTATGGACAGATAGGAGGGTGCTAATACATATGTAATTAAGAAAAGCAGCTCTGATGGAGGGAAGAGTACTTAGAATCAACTTAGAATCTAGCAATCCTGGAAAAAGTCCTCTGTATCAGAGATTTCCCTTGGGTTCACTAGGCCCTGAGTTCATTCTCATATGGGACCAATGTCTTCCCATGCTTCTACTCTGTTTCTCTCTTATAAATGACTGTTGCTTACTAAGACCCATTACCAGGAATGACCTGTGGTACAATTCATCCTTTTAAATATTAATATTACTTCATTCTTGATTCACAAATGCAGAAAAGGAGACTAGAGCAATATATATCCAACTCAATCTGCAAACCTAATGCACAGAGTTAGATTCACACCAATGTGTTCAGTTCCAAAAGATTTAAACATAGTGCTCAGTGGCTTGGTTTTCTATCTGCCTTGACCCATCTTTCCACCGAAAATTCTCAGGTAGCTTGCTAAATCATCATTCTAGAGATAATTTTGTTCAGAGCATTGTCACTAGTGAACTTTCTAGACTAGTGGCCATGAAGACAAAGGTACCAATTGCAAAAGGGCCATGCTTGTGAATGTTTAGAATAGAAACTGGGATAAAACTATAATTTAGACAAAGAGACATCACTGACTCTGTCATTGATGAACTCAGTTATTCTTTGTCAGTGTCTAGTGAAAACACAAGATGACATCTGTCTTTAATGTTGGTGTCTGTGTAAGCATTTTGTCTAAGCTCCACCCCACAGTTACCTGGCAACAACCAGGTATGCCTGACTCACTATAAAGGGGGCTGTTTGCCCCCTCCTCTTTTTCTTGCTCTTGTCTTCTTGATCCTGCTCTGTCCCCTCGTCCTTTCCCCTTTCTCCACTCCCCTACCCTCTCTTTCTTCAAGTGCTCATGGCCAGCCTCTACTCTTCTCTCTCTCTCTCTTCCCTTCTCTCTCTAATGCCCTCTTAACTCCCCTCCCCATGACCTGAATAAACATTATTCTATACTATACCACCATGTAGCTGGTTCCTCAGTGGGAAGGGATGCCTTAGCATGGCCCACGGAGGCACCCCATTCCCTGACACCTGACTACACATCCACCAAAATATATCCCCTCTCTCTCTTTATCATTTCATAAACACAACACTCTTATATAGACTTTCCCCTGGGATTATAGTAGGTCTAGGTATATATTTACAATATTGATATTACTATTGATATTAGTGAAGACACATATTACCAATCTAATAAATCTCTGGCCAAGACTTTAATGATATATATTTTTTATATTATTCCTAATGACTTTTTCTGTTTGTTTGTTTTGTTTTTTTGCCTTCAAATCAATAAGGACAGGAGCCCAAGAAAATAGCAAGAAGGAGAAATAAAAAAGCATATCTAAGAAAAGAAGTCATATGTTTTTTTTTTTTTTATTTCTAGCAAGAACAAAACCTAGATGGAGCTAAGGGCCTAGCCCAATATAAGAAAACAGAAAATCAAGCCTTTCAGACTTATAAATCTATTTCTTTTATTTTATTAGAAGTGTTGTCTTTATGATGGAGAAGTTAAAGAAGCTTAAGATAGAATCATGTACATAAAAAAGTATAATTGAGAGTAGCAGTAGTAGGGAGAGTAGCAGAAGTATTGTATAATGTTGCTGTAGTATGAAGCACAAGTGCTTGCAAAACATTGTTGGAGATCAGGGGAAGGGTAAAGTATATAGAATTAAACTACATTCTTCCACAGATGGTCATGGGCTACTTACATATGATTCAAGCTTCTCAGATGGACAGAGCAGGAAGATGATCTGAACTCATTAAGAGTTCAAGTTCAGGTAAGCAATTCAGCAACACTTAAGTCTCAAATAAGAACAAACACTGAAAAGGCTAAAATACAACAGTAACAACAACAGCAACAAAATCTACCACTATAAACATTCATAGTTTAAAACACACTTCCCTGAAACACTGTGAAAGAAAATTGTCTTGGAATCAGGCTCTGTGATTTTGAGTTCAGTATCATTTCTAATATCTGAGCCATGTTCTCTGAATTATCTGTGTTTTTAATCTTCTAATTGATTAATTTGAATCAGTTACTAGTAATAAATTTTATTATATTAAACCTAAAGAATGAAATAATTCATACCTAGCACTTAGTGTGGAGCTTGGCACACAGCAAATTACTAAACAGTGCAAAGATTCTCCATTCTGTCTGACACCCACATCTCCTAATGAAACTCCAACTGAGAAAAAAGAAAATAAATATGAATAAACACTCACCCAAGACTCTCTTAAACTATGAATTATCATATGAGGCAGTTCTGGAAAATTTGTTGTGTGTGAAAAGGTCCTGGAATTTTCCAAGAAAGGTATCACTTTTCTCCTAAAAGAGGAAACATCTACCCAGTGCCATCATATTTCTTTTTTTTAATATAGATCTTATATCAGAACCAAACACAAAACACCAAAGCAATAAGCAAAAACAAATTTTGAAGAAGAAGAATAAAAGTACAGAGATCTGGGAATAAAGTTCAGCTGGTCTAGCACATGTAAAGTCCTGTGTTCTATGCCAGAGGAAAAGAAAAAAAAAGTAAATGATGCTAACTACACTCAAGAGAAAAAGAAAGAATTTCTCAAAACTTAAACCAATAGAAGTGAATCACACACACACACACACACACACACACACACACACATACACAGACACACACGCACACACACTCACATTTTACTACCATCAACATCCAAATAACAGGAAGTAACACTAATTGGTCATTAATATCTCTCAACCTCAATGGACTCCCCAGTAAAAAGACACAGGTTAACAAAATGGATGTGTAAACAAAACCTGTCATTCTGTTATATATAAGAAACACATCTCAGCAACAAAGATAGTCATTGTGTTAGTATAAAGGAATGGAAAAAAATGTTTTACAAGCAAACAAGCAAAAGAAACAAGCTGGGGAAGCCATTCTAATATCTGATAAAATAGATGTTATATCAAAAGAAATCAAAAGAGACAGGGAAGGATACTTCATACTCATCAAAGGAATAAAAAAAAAAGAAACCACCAAGACGACATCTCAATTATGAACACCTATACCCCAAATGCAAGGGCACACACATTCATAAAATAAACATTACTGCAGCTTAAATCACACACATTTTACCAAAACTCAAAAGAATATACCACCTTCTCAGTAAGTCATGTAATCTCCAAAATTGACCACATAATCAGTCTTAAAGAAAGTCCCTACAAATGCAAGAATATTGAAATAACCCCATGATTTTTATCAGATCACCACTGAACAAAGCTGAACTTCAACAACAGAACCAACAGAAAGCCTACATATTCATTCTCTACTCTATGATCACTGAATCAGGGAAGAAATAAAGAAAATACTCTCTAGAATTCAATGAAGATGAAGGCCTAAATACCCAAAGTTATGAAACACTAGGAAAGCAGTGTCAAGAGGAAAGTTTACCGCACCAAGTACCTTCATAAAGAAACTGGAGAGACGTCACATTATTAACTTAGCAGCACAGCTGTTAAGAACAAAATGCAGCAAACACATCAAAGAATAGTAGATGTCAAGAAATAATCAAGCTGAGGGCTGAAATCAATGAAGTAGAAACCAAGAGAACAATACAAAAATCAACAAAACAAAGAACTGTTGTTGTTGTTGTTGTTGTTGTTCTTCTTCTTCTTCTTCTTCTTCTTCTTCTTCTTCTTCTTCT
>NW_022196898.1:106530349-106567777 GCF_008632895.1 Mastomys coucha | reverse complement strand
TTTTTTGAGAAAATCAACAAGATAAACAAACCCTTAGCCAAACTAACTAAAAGGCAGGGAGAGAGACAGTGTATGTGTGTGTGTGTGTGTGTGTGTGTGTACACAAATTAACAAAATCAGAAGTGAAAAGGGAGACAACAACATTGAGAAAATTCAAAGAATGATTAGTTCTTACTTCAAAAGCCTGCATTCTACAAAACTGAAAAAATTTAAATTAAATTGAGGATTTTCTAGACAGATACCAATTACCAAAGCTAAGTAAAGATCATGAAAACTATCTTAATAGTCCTATAATCCCAAAAGAAATAGAAGCAGCCATTAAAAGTTTCTCAACCAACTAAAGGCCTATGCCAGATGGTTTTACCACAGAGTTCTACCAGGTCTTCAATGAAGACCTAGTGACAATAGTTCCCTAACTATTTGACAAAATAGAAATAGAAGGAAAATCAGTAAACTCATTCTATGAGGCCACAGTCACCCTGATAGCTAAGCCACATGAAGATTCAACAAAGAAAGATAATTTCAGACCAATTTCCCTCACGAACATTGATGCAAAAATACTCAATAAAATACTCACTAAGAAAATCCAAGAACACATCAAAGAAATCATCATCCATGATCAAGTAGGCTTCATCCCAGATGTGCAGAGGTGGTTCAATACATGAAAATCCATCAATGTAATCCATCATATAATCATACTGACAAATAAAACTACATGATCATCTCACTAGATGCCAGAAAAGCATTTGACAAAATCCAACATCTTTTCATCATAAAAGTCTTAGAGAGAGCAAGGATACAAGGTGCATACCTAAGCACAATAAAGGCAATATACAGTAAGCCAACATCAAATTATATAGAGATAAATTTAGATCACCTCCGCTAAAACCTGGGTCAAGACAAGGATGTTCACTCTTCCTATCTCTTCAATATAATACTTGAAGTTCCAGATAGAGCAATAAGACAAGGAGATCAAGGGGAAACAAAGTGGACAGGAAGAAGTCAAAGTATCACTATTTGCAGAAGATATAATAGTATGCATAAATGACCCCAAAAATTCTAGCAAATAACCCCTATAGCTGACAAACACTTTCAGCAAATATCTGAATACAAAATTAACTCAAAGAAATTAGTAACCCTCCTTTATATAAATGATAAACAGACTGAGAACGAAGTTAAGGAAACAACAACTTTCACAATAGCCACAAGTAATAAAAAAAAAAAATACCTTCATATAACTCTAACCAAGCAAGTAAAAGATTTGTATGACAAGAACTCGAACTCTGTGAAGAAAGAAACTGAGGAAGATATCAGATCTCCCACACTTGTGGATCAGAAGGATTAACAGTGAAAATGGCTATCTTATCAAAAGCAATCTACAGATTCAATGCAATCCCCATTAAAATGTCAACATAATTCTTTACAGATCTTGAAAGAAAAATTTCAACTTCAACTGGAATAAAGAAACAAACAAAGAACCCCTAGAACAATAAAAGAACCTTTAGGGGTATCACCATCTCTCACCTCAACCTGTATATTTGAGCACTAGTAACAAAAATTCCATAGTATTGCTACAGAAACAGACATGTTGATAAACGAAATTGAAATGAAGAACCTGAAATAAATCAACATTCCTATAGACATTTGATTTTTGACAAAGAAGCCATACAATTGAAAAGAGAGAGGATCTTCAATAAATGGTGCTGGTCTAACTTGATGTCTGCATGAAGAAGAATGTAAATTGATTCATATTTTTCACTTGCACAAAACTCAAGTACAAGTGGATCAAAGACCTCCACATAAAACAAGATAGACTAAAATTAGTAGAAGAGAAAGTGGAGAATACCCTATAACTTTGTGGTATAGGAGACAATTTCTTTAACAGAACACCAATGGTCCAGGCACTAAGGTCAAGAATTTATAAATGGGCCCTCATTTAACTGAAAAGTTTCTGTAAATCAAAGGATACTGCCATTAGAATAAAATGACAGTCTACAGATTGGCAAAAGATCTTCATTAACCCTACATATGAGAGAGGGCTAATATCCAAAATATATAAAGAATTCAAGAAGTTAGACACTGTATTGGCTGGTTTTGTGTGTCAACTTGACACAGGCTAGAGTTATCACAGAGAAGGGAGTTTCAGTTGGGGAAGTGCCTCCATGAGATACAGCTATGGAGCATTTTCTCAATTAGTGATCAAGGGGGGCAGGGCTCCTTGTGGGTGGTGCCATCCCTGGGCTGGAAGTCTTGGGTTCTATAAGAGAGCAGGCTGAGCAAGCCAGGAGAAGCAAGCTAGTAAGTAACATCCTTCCATGGCCTCTGCATCAGCTCCTGCTTCCTGACCTGAAGTCACAGACCTTGAGTTCCAGTCCTGACTTCCTCTGGTGATCAACAGCAATGTAGAAGTAAGCTGAATAAACTCTTTCCTTCCCAACTTGCTTCTTGGTCATGATGTTTGTGCAGGAATAGAAACCCTGACTAAGACAGACACCAACAATCAAAATAACCCAATTAAGAAATAGTTACAAAGCTAAACAGAATTCTCAACAGAGGAAACTTGAATGGCCAAGAAGCACCCACAAAAATGTTCAATGAGCTTAATCATCAGGGAAATGCAAATAAAACAACCCTGAGATTCCACTTTATACCCATCAGAATGACTAAGATTAAAAATGCAAAGGAAGCCACATGATACGAAGGATGTGGAGCAAGGGAAACTCTCCTCCATGCTGGTGGATGTGCTAACTTGTGCAACCACTGAAAATCAATTTGGCAGTTTCTTAGAAGATTGGGAATAGTTCTACCTCAACATCCAGCTATACCACTCCTGGACATATACTCAAAAGGTACTCTACCATACCACAAAAATACTTGTTCCACTATGTTCATGGTGGCTTTATTCATAATATCCAGGAACTTAAATCAACTATGATGTTCCTCAGTGGAAGAATATGTAAATAAAATGTTGTACATCTATATGAGAGAATACTATTCAGTTATTAAAAACAAAGGCATCATGAATTTCACAAGCAAATGGATGGAGCTAGAAAATATTATCCTGGATGAGGTAACCCAGATCCAAAAAGGCATGCATGATATTTATGCACTTGTAAGTAGATATTAGGTATAAAGTAAAGGATAACCATACTATAATTACCAGACCCAAAGAAGCCAAGTAACAAGGAGAGCCCAAGGGAGGATGGTTGAATCTCTCTCAAAGTGGAAACTAAATATGGAAGGGGAAGCTGTGTAGAAGAGGGGATGGGAAGGTTGTCAGGGTGGAGAGGAAACATATATAGAGAGAGCAGGGGAGAGAGAAAGGAGATCAATGGTGGTAGTGTGGAGGGTGCAATCTTTAGGACATGCCAGAGACCTGGGATTGGCAGAGGACCCAGAGGATCCCTGGGGACAACTTTAGATGAAACTCCTATCAGTGGGGGATATGGATCCTGATATGGCCACTCATTGTACCTAACCAGTGTAGGGAAGTACAGTAACCCACACACAAAGCCTTTGACCTAAAATTTGTCCTGCTTACAAAATGAACAGTGACAAAGATGGAGCTGAGACAGACAGAATGGCCAATCAATGACTGGCCTAAATTGAGACCCATCTGATGGGCAAGAACCAATCCCAAATACTTTGTTATTCTCTCAGACAGGAACCTAGCATCACTGTCCTCTGAGAGGCTCCACCTAGCAGCCAATGGAAAGAGGTGCAGAGGCTCTCACTGAAAGATAGTGATCTGGGAGTCTTATTGATGATTTGGGAGAAATATTGAAGGACCCAAAGAGGACAGGAGCTCCACAGGAAGACTAACAGAGTCATCTAACCTGAAGCCCTGGGAACTCCCAGAAACTGAGTCACCAACCAAAGAGCAAGCACAGGCTGCACCTAGGCCCCCTACACATATGTAGCAGATGAGAAGCTTGATCTTCACACAGGGGCCCCAACAACTGTAGCAAGGAGAGTGTTAGTAGAGGGGAAGGAATGATACCCAGATAGGGGTTCCCCTCAAAAGAGAAGGGAAAGGTGGAATGGAGGGATAACTTTCAGGAGGGGATACTGGGAGGAGAGGAAGCACTAATATTGAGTTGTAAATGAATAAAAAAATTTAAATTATTTATTAACTATACATCTCTATGTCAGTCACCCCCTCTCTACCCAATTCCCCCCTCACACAGTTACTCACTCCACTCCGTATTCCTTTCTCCTCTGATAAGTGGGACACCTCCCCTAGGTATCAACTCACCACATCAAATCACTGCAGGACTAGGCACATCCCTTCCCACTGAGCACCCAGTCGGGGAACTGGATCCACAGGGAGGCAGGCAAGAGTTCTGCTAGTTCTTAAAACATCAACTGTGACACTAGAGGGCCACTTAACCCAGAAGCCCAGTCCTTGGCAGAGAGCAGAGGAGGATGGTCTGGAGAGAAGAAGAGAAGAGGTAGGGGAGAAAAAGGAAAATCTCTGAAAGTGTAGCAGTGCCTCTGGAAGGCAAAGCCTAGACATGTGGTGGGAGTGGAAGAAATGTGGAAATACAAAAAGAATCCCTCCCACGGATGTCTAAAAATGATGCTCCTAGCAGCTTTGGGTATCACAGTTGTGCAGGCAGAAAAGCATTTGATTAGCTCCCTGGCGTTATCTCTGGGGTGTGGGTGTCTTGGAAATCTACAGGCACAGCATTCCTTTCAGATAATTGAGCGGGTATTGTTCTCTACATGCTACAACATAAAGCCAAAATCAGAAGCTTGAAACCAATGTCCTTCTCAAGGGTAAGAACACAGTGCTATGGCAATTTTATGCTTTGCATTTAAGAACAAGATCATGAGATTTAAGGTTGAAATAAAATTTCTGAACGTACCAGAATGAAGAGCACACCCCCACCCCTATCTTTCATTTGCTGTGCAGTGCTTCCTGGAGACTTGCAGTTAGTTCTTTTCCAACTGCACCTTCCAATATGAAGGTAGATAGTTTATTAGACTTAGTTCTTTGGTATTTCTCATAAGCTATAGTGTTCTGTAAGGCCTGCAAGACTGCATGGTAGGATCCTCAGAAAGAAGAAACATTTTCTAAGTGATTTCCATTGACAAATAAAAGAGCTTTCACTCCAAATTTGAGGAGACACTCAGGCCGCAGGAAAACTGTCCTATGTTAGCTGGTGCTCCATCAGCTCTGATTGCAGACTTATCAATGCTTCCATTTCTCTGTCTAAATTCTCACCAGTAACAACAAGCACTTTTCAATCACAAGTGTATTCCAATACTTGTTTATCAGATGCATTTCGATTGACTATTAATGACTGCAAGAGTTAGTTTGAAAACAGGAAATATGAGGTTGTGTATCAGTTATTAGTAATTTATGAATATGAGTCACTATTGCAGCTGCTTGATTCTTTAACATTAGTCCAGATTTAGCCAAGGTAATAGATAGCAAATGTCTATGGCTATATCCATCCTGCCAAACTTTCTCTACAAAACTGAATTACAGGATTTAACAATGTTTTATTGATCCTTGAAAAGAACATTGCCTTCATGAAGAAGAGGGGATTAGACCCAACACATAAATAACAACACACTGCTTCTAACTCATTTCATGTCCACAGTTCCATTCTGACAAACATGGGAGAGAAAAGAGGAGATACTGCAAAAGGAGATACTGCAAAAGGTACTTGTAGTATAGCAGGGCATTTTGGTTAAGAGCTTATACCATTGCAACAAGATTTAGAATTAGAATCTAATTTTGCATCTTCTGAGCTGTATAAAACCAACAGATTGTTGCCTTCAGAGTGCCTCATTCATCTGATCTGCAAAACAAAGACAGTATCATTTGCCTCAAGTGTGAAGAACCTGTCAATAGATACAGGAACATGTGTTATCATCATCATCATCAACAACAACAACAATAATATCATCAATAATCATCATTATCTCTATCACCTTTCCTCTCTGTAAGCTCAGCCTGACCTCATATATTAATGAATATGAGTAAGACTACATACATAAAGCACTATGCGATTCTTAATTTTAATGAGCATTTATGATTCACAATGATTTTTAAAAATAAAGAAGTACAAAATAATCACATGATTATCTTTATGTTTATTATGATAATTACCAAAATTTTTACTTGAATAACAGCAGAAATGAGCTGAAACATTATGCTTTGGGTTCTAGAATTTATTCTATTTTCTCTATAAAGAACAGATGTTATGTGTAAACTCCTCAAAAAGGATTTAAAGGGAATCTCAAGTAGAAAATATTTCATTGGGAGTAGTAAAACATCCTTTAAATTGTCATTCATTAATTTACTTTTTGCTTATATTTTGACATGCTTCAGAAGATACCTTAGCTTAAGAAATATGCATTTTGATTTGTTTTGTTGTTTTATTTTGTTTTTAAATGAGTCACCAAATAGCTTGGCCCTGAGAATAAACTGTCAGGAGAGCCACTATAGTGGCACACTCCTGTGATCATAGCATATTGGAGTTGAGAAAGAAAGATGAGTTCGAAGTCACCCTCACTTCAAGGAATTTTAAATCAGCTATGACTACATGAGAACTTGTTGCTATGCCTCTTCTCACAGAAAAAGAACTATTCTGTGACCTGATCTCTTCCTTTCAGAACTAGATCCCATTATTCCCAAGTAATTTGTTCCATATAGATTTCATTATCTTGGCACATGCTGAGTAGAGAAATGATGGGAACAATAAAAACCCAAGCAGAACACAAATTAGAGAATGATTAGGGTGCTTTTATCTCCAAAAGATGTTACTCACTAGCTAACTCTTTGAACATACCGACAGTTTTTCTATTACAGTACTTTACAAAAAAAATTATATATAGCAAAACAAAAGTTTTATTTTTAAAATAGAGATTTATTTATTACATTAGTACACTGTAACTGTCTTCAGACATACTAGAAGAGGGCATCAGATTCTATTATAGATGGTTGTGAGCCACCATGTGGTTGCTGGGAATTGAACTCATGACCTTTGGAAGAGCAGTCAGTGCTCTTAACTGCTGAGCCATCTCTCCAGCCCCACAAAACAAATTTTTTAAAAAGATTTACTTCTTCCCATTATAGACTAATTCATTGTTAGTGACATGATGGCCAATTTGTGATTTGAGAAATAGCTACACAATTTATTTTTGTGTTGATTTGCTCAAAGAAATAATAGATTATAAGAAAGGCTAGAAAGAAAATGCAGGTTTTTCTTTTCTTTTTTTGGTTTATTTGTTTGTTTGTTTGGATGGTTGGTTGGTTGATTTTGTTCACATATTTGTTTTTGGTTTCTTGAAGTAAGGATTTTTCTATGTTGTCCAGGATGGCATCAAACTTGAGGACTCAAGTGATCCTTCCATCTCTGGTTCCTAAGTGTGTATACTAAAGAGACTCCCACCACCAATCTTGCTTCAGGAAAAGATTTAATGGTGGTAGGGTAGGACAGGTAGGTGGTGAATAGCAAGAATTTTGTATTGAGATTATTTTGTTTTAACACAATATAACTATATCTAAAGTAATATAACAAAACTTACATAAGATGGTTCAAGTTTAACTATGAGTCATGAATTATTGTTCTACTAAGTAACTAAAAAATAAGTGTCCTAATAATCCACTCTAGATTCTAGAGAGAATCTAAAATCTAAAATCAATTCAAATAAGCAAGTGATTTTAGCATAAGTTAGGTACAGTTTATGATAGAACAATGTGGATGAAATTTTGGAACTCAGAGGAGGCTAACATCATCATGTGCAAAGTGTAGCTGGGCAAGAGATTCTTAGAGAGTCATAGGCAGAGAATACAGATTGAGTAAATAAAAGGAGAAATACATTGCAGTCAAAACTACAGCTTGAGCAGAAAAGGGTTCACTGGGAAGGGGGCAGTATCCTCCAGGGAGCTGCCAGGAAGCCTTTGAGACAGTTGCTTGGTAACCATCCCTCACAGTTGGCTGCTGTGTCTGAGTCACTCAATCTTTTTGGCTACCCAATCCATTTCCCGCCTACACAAGGTTCAGCATTTTGAATGGAATATAATTCTAAAACAGCACATACCAGTGGTAGCCATAAGATTACCTTCCTGATCATCTCTCCTTAAGTACTGAGGTAAAAACTCTTGGTTTCTATGAACACATTCGTACTCACTCAGATGGAATGCTTTGGGATGAAAAGCATCTTTAAAAATATTGTTTAATGGTTAATAATACAGTCCTAGAAAACTTAAATGTACTATCAGAGCCTCTCAGGACACAGCTATCTCAGGCTCCTGTCATCCAGCACTTGTTGGCATCCACAATAGTGTCTTGATTTGATGATTGACTATGGGAAGGATTCCCAAGTGGAGCAGTTTCTGAATTGTCCTTTAGTCTCTGCTCCATAGTTAACCTCTACAACTCCTTCCATGGGTATTTTGTTCCCCCTTTTAAGAAGGAACTAAGTATCCTCACTTTGGTCTTTCTTCTCCTTGAGTTTCTCATGGTTTATGGTTTGTACTTTGTGTATTTTGATCTTCTAGGCTAATATCCACTTATCAGAGAATGCATACCATGAGTGTTCTTTTGTGATTGGGTTACCTCACTCAGGATGATATTCTCCAGGTCTATCCATTTCCCCAAGAACTTCATAAATTCATTGTTTTTAATCGCTGAGTAGTACTCCATTGTGTAGATGTACCACATTTTCTGTATCCATTCCTCTGTTGAGGGACATCTGGGTTGTTTCCAGTTTCTGGCTATTATAACTAAGGCTGCTCTGAACATAGTGGAGCATGTGTTCTTATTACATGTTGGAACATCCTCTAGGTATATGCCCAGGAATGGTATAACTTGGTCCTCTGGTAGTACTATGTCCAATTTCTGGAGGAACTGCCAAACTGATTTCCAGAGTGATTGTAACAGCTTACAATTCTACCAGCAATGAGAGGCTCTGATAGTACCTGACTAATACAGAAGTAGAGGCTCACAGCCATCCATTGGACTGAGTACAGTGTCCCCAATGAAGGAGCTAGAGAAAGGACCCAAGGAGTTGAAGGGTTTGCAGCCTCTTGGACAAACAACAATATGAACTAACTAGTACCCTCAGAGTTCCCAGGGACTAAAACTCCAACCAAAGAGTACACATGGGGGGACTCATGGCTCCAGCAGCATGCATATAGCAGAGGATGGCCAAGCCGGTCATCAATGGGAGGAGAGGACCTTGGCCCTGTGAAGGTTGTATGCCCCAGTGTAGGGGAATGCCAGGGCCAGTAAGCAGGAGAAGGTGGGATGGTGAGCAGGGGAGGGGGAGAGGGAACAGGGGATTGTTTTTGCTTTTGTTTTTTATTTTGTTTTTTTTTTCTTATTTTATTTAATGTTTTTTTTTTCAGAGGGGAATCTGGGAAAGGAGATATTGTAATATGAAAACATCTAATAAAAACTAAAAAATAAAGAAAACTTAAACATAAAATTACAGAGAAAATGACCCTTGGGAGGTGGGTAAATGCCTTTCCAATGAGGTAGTAAAGTGGGGAAGAAGAGATAAAGGGAAAAAGAATGAGAAGGGGAGAGTTGAGAGGGAAGGTTGGGAGAAGAAAGGAAAGGAAGATATCTGGAGTAATGAAAGGGGAGAGAAAGAAAAGAAGGAAGGAAGAAGGATGAGGAGGGAGGGAGACACTTTCAGAGATCCTGCTTTTAGCATTGATAGCAATGAACAGTATTATACCCCATGTATTTTCTTGATGATGAATCTGTTTCTTATATGAACAAATTGCTGACTTATCAAGAGCTGCTCTGGAGATCACCAGCATGTGAGAAATTACAGTAGGTTTTGTACTTTACAGCACTTACCGTGTCTATGAGAGTTGCTCCAAAACAGTCTCCTACATGCTTTCAAAGAAGGGTAAAGATTGTGGCAGTGAATCACAAGATGATGACCAGAATTGAGAAGCTTGAAGTGGTCAACACAAGATCCACAGTGCCTGGTACAACCTTCTAAGCCCAAGGAATTGTGGGGGCGATTTGCTCCCATCTGCCTCTATTGCTTTTTATTCCCCATCACTTCTTTCTCTCTCCACCCCCATAAGCACATGCACAGCTGAGACTATTTCCAGCTTGCTTGCAAAGACAGAAATCACACCCAGGCACAAAAAATGTAGGAGAAGAAGCTATTGAGAGTGGACCACATTTTTTTTTTTTTTTTTTTTGAGTAACTGAACTGCAGAAAAGAAACCCGTAGGCCACACTTTATTCTTCACATGGTTCAATTTTTTGCTTCAATGATGAATTCTAAAATAGGAGAAAAGAGAAAGAAAAAGAAGGGCATAAATGTTAGAGGGGGATATTGGGAAAAGAAGAGGAATCAATAGGAGACAGAATTAGAGGGCAGTGGAGGATGAATGTAATCATGTTATCACAGAACTTTGTAGACAAGTATATTATACATTTTTAAATTAAATGTTTATAAACAACAGTATAATTCCTAAAATGTTTCTCACCATTAAAATATGAAATTGTAACCATGTGTAGGAAATTTGTCAACTTGGAACACATTATTTCATTAAAACAATTTCTGAGAAAACAAATAGCTTCAGAATTTTGGCCATTAACTAAACTGTAACAGTTTCCAGGAGAGGCAGAATACTTCTATCAAGGAAAAAAAATTCCTCCTCTGAAATTAAATGGAATGTTTGCTTTGGGCTTCCTGGAGACCAGCATCAGCCAACTAAGACCTGGGGGTGTGTTCATGTGCTATTCTTTTTTTTTTTTTTTTGATTCATATGTTGGGGAGGAAATGAGTCATGTTGATTAAGTGGCTTAATCCACCTACTCATGCAAATTATGTGTGTAGCCTGGGAAGAGGTACAGCTGACTGCTATGGGATAGCAATTTTCTTTTTCCATGATAGTTTGGGCCTTGCAGGCTGCCCCTCTCGGGTTCTTGTTCCAATTGGATCCATAGTAAACTCTACAGGGAAATAAATGTTTGTATGTTTGCCTGAGTTGGAATTTAACTGCTCGTTATTATTCATTGCAAATGCCAGACATGTATATTTATATTTTACATTGTACTGGCTGGTTTTGTGTGTCAACTTGACACAGGCTGGAGTTATCACAGAGAAGGAAGCTTCAGTTGGGGAAGTGACTCCATGAGATCCAGCTGTGGGGCATTTTCTCAATTAGTGATCAAGGGGGTAGGGCCCCCTGTGGGTGGTGCCATCCCTGGGCTGGAAGTCTTGGGTTCTATAAGAGAGCAGGCTGAGCAAGCCAGGAGAAGTAAGCGAGTAAAGAACATCTCTCTATGGCCTCTGGGTCAGCTCCTGCTTCTTGAACTGCTTGAGTTTCACTCCTGACTTCCTCTGGTGATTAACAGCAATGTGAAAGTAAGCTAAATAAACCGTTTTCTCCCCAACTTGCCTCTTGGTCATGATGTTTGTGCAGGAATAGAAACCCTGACTAAGACAACATATATATTTATATTATCTTTATTGACTTTAAGAAACTGAATATCAGACACTAGGTATATAAATAAAAACAATGTGTTCAAAAGCTTATCCTTTCAATATCTCATCACTAGATAATTAAATCTCTATATAATAATATCAAGGAGGTTAATGTGTAAACTTTGTCTCAGGTCTACTTATATCTAAAATATGTAGCTGTCTCAATCTGATGTTGATATTACAATGTGAAACCCACCATTGGTTAAAAATATTCCTGTGGAATGTAGGCAAGGGAGTAGGCTAATTTATTCATGTTTCACAAAACTGTATTGTAAAATGTTTCAATATCTGCACTACTCTATTTAGTATATGGTTTTATATTTTTACAAATTGCTCTGCTTTTATGAAGACCAATTATTGAGGGAAAATTTGTTTGTTTTAAAATTAATTTCCCTTGTATCCTTCCCTGTCCAAACATTAGAAAGGTAAGAAATCTAGCCAGAACAAAGGCCCGGATGGCAGGTGCTTTCAGCATGTGTCCCACAGAATAACCATTTTCATGAGTATTGGTTTTGTGGGATTTTTTTTGTATGTTATTGTTGTTGTTATACACATAGTGATTACTTCCCAGTCTTTTACTACTATCTAACATAACCCAACATTTCCTTGCCATATGGAATTTGGAGGGGCTAACCACATCATGTCTCTAGTTGTATTTTTAGTCCCTTTTGTCCTTTTTGGATTCTAGGCTATAATAACTGATTTGAGAATATCACATGATCAAAAGTAATAAAGAAATAATTCCTGAGTTTTAAGAGACTTTAAACTTCCAAGAAGGAAGGTTCTACATAGAAACTTCCCCAATGTAGAAATATACAGCCATAAAATGTGATAAAGACCTGGGTGTAAGGAACATTGGTTTTTATCCCATCTCATCCTCAACCTGAGCCATGGGTGGTGGTGGTTGTTTTTTCTCATCCTCCTCTCCCACCTCTTCCTTCTTGTTCATCTATATATTGAGACTTTTTAGCTTTTGCCCTAAGTATGAGTATACACATGCAATTCAGACCTTAGGAGGTGGAGGCAGGAAGATTGTGAATTTGCGTCCAGTCTGAATTACACAGTGAGAACTTGTGTCAAATGAACATTGAGTTTTTACAAATTGCTTTAGTTTTAAAACCTTAGATGTTTCAGAATTACAGTGTTCTTGGAAAAAAAGTAAAAGGATATTCTTTGAATAGTTCTCTGTAGTCGGAATAGATATTTTCACAGGAAGCAAGGCAAGGAAGGCACACAGATGAAGAAATTATTATTGTCTTAATCAAGTGAATACTATAATTCAAAAATAATTAATGGCCTTGTTGAGCGGTGTTACATGAATTCATGAAAGAAAAATTTAGAAATAAAGTTACCTTCTCATCAATACAAAAGATGGGCAGGGGAGATATTTCAGTGAGTATAACCTTTGTCATGCTATTGTGGGGACCTGTGTTCTAATCTTCAAAACCCACATAAAGCCTGGTATGATAGTGCATATTAGAAACCCCATAGCTTCTACAGTGGGATAGAAGCCAGAGATAGAAGAATCCTTAGGAGCTCACAGGCAAACTAGCATGCTCTATGCAGATGCAAACAACAAACTTTCTGACTGAAGATAGAGGGCAAGGAAAAGGTAAAATTCAGGTGGTCCTCTGACCTCCACATACATGCTATAGCATACGGGCAAACACACATCATACACTCATAGATATACATGTATTTTACACACACACACACACACATGCAGAAAGAGAGAGAAAGAGAGAGAGAGCTCCTTTCCTTATCTTGGCAAGTTGCTAATGATATGAGGATACCCTAAGGGTACTGAGAGTAAATATTCTCACATCCTAGAATATGTATGCTGACTATAGCAAATCAATAGTGAGAAAAGAGACAGACTTGGCTCCTACTTCAGAATCACTTTTTCACATTTTCTTTGTAAACTTTATGGAAACCTCACACTTATTAAGGGCCTGTATGCTCATGTACTCATTTCCTCTGGATGCTGACATTACTTATATCAACATTACTTGAGATAAATTTCTTTTTTTGTGAAAATGTATAAACTAAGTTTTACCAAAATAAATTTGTATTAGGAAATCTTAGTCTCTGGCTTCTTAATTTAGAGCAGAGCCCTAGCAATGACACACATATGCCAGTCCCTTGGATATCAGAAGTGATCCCCAAACTGAGGGTCTCCTAAAGCTTTCTAATCTAAGATGTTTATGACTGAGAAAGGTTTCAAATTTGGCTATTTTAAAATTAAAATAACTGTCTTAGAATTTTGTGTTAGTGAAATCATCCTTTCTTTTCCATAGTATTGAGTTCTTCATGGTCTACACATTGAGTGTTAATGTGTTAATAGTTGGGTTGCAAAGTAGACAGAAAGAAATGTGAGCATTTTGAATTTGTTTTGCAGTGGACAGACATGGGGGCCTCAGTAGTGCTAATCCATTGCATTATCTTATTACTATGAACCTCCAATTTTTTGCTATCTATGATGTGAAGATATAGACCTTGTTAAGATTTCTATGATTAATAATAATAATATTAATAATAAATTAATATTTAAAGTATCTCAAATGACTTTCTGGGTGTATATATTGTTTATGTGTGCTCATGTGCTCTGCTGGCTGGTGTACTTGCATTTGCATGGATATTAAGGGCAAAGGTTGTCTTCCCCCAGCTCCTTTATTTTTTGAGACAAGGTCTCCTAATGAGTCTGAAATTCATTGATTCAGTTACAATGACAGGGCAATGATATTCAGGGATCCTCCTCTCTCTGCCTTCCTCTTCTCTAGCAGTAGAATACAAAAGCATGGTATCCATTAAGCTTTTGAACTTGGCAAATATGAACTCAGGCATGATAAGCCCTTTACTGATTAATCTATCTTTTCAGTGCTTACCATACCAATTTTTCTTCTATTTATAAATTTGGTAAGAGTTTAGACGCCAGGTAGTCATTGAATAAGCACTCTAATCATCTGATGTGATTCAGCCAAAGATCTTTTACCATATTCATCTTTTACCCGTACAATCTTAAAGAAAGACATTCTACTTTCCTTTAATACTTTCAAAAGCTGGTTATCTTCAGTTCCTCCTATAATTATCCATCTTGATTGTGCAGCAAAGCAATCAATTCAGACGGTTTAAATCCATATGTTTAAACTTGGGTTCTGGTCCTGACTCAGGCTTGTCCTGTTAAGATGGTTAGTGACCTGGGGGGAGTCATCCATCACTCAGACTCTTTAAAATATCTTTAGGAAATTCTGTTTCACTTTATGTGCTCAGAATGACCAGAACTTGGACCATGTTCTCTGGAATGGAGATCATAGACTATTGTGAGAGGCAAAAGAAGGCTACACTATTACCAAGTCAACAGTGCTGAGACCTTTCTTAAAATTCCATAAGAATATTTTCAGTGTTATCACTAAACTACCTATATCAATAATAGTTGGAAGTCTTATTGTAGGTTCATTTTTTAAGCCTAGTATAATATCAAATCTTAATATCAGTAATCTCAAAATGTCATATCAAATTGTATATCCATATGGAACTCATATAAAAAGTAGTTACAGTAGTTAGAAAATTGAAGAAAGACTGGAGATTTAGGAACAGATAAGCATTATTTGATAGTTAGTTGTGCTGAATTATCTCTAAGCAAAATGGCTGTTAATGCATGGAAATGTGAATGTGTATCAGTTAAATACATGAAGTACACTAGGCCATGAAAAGAACTAAGCTCACTGTATTACCATCCACAATAAAAATATGTGATGATTCTTCCTTAGAACAAAAATTAATTTAATTTCTATAGGCCTTGTAATAAATGTAAAACAATAGAAATTCATAGAGTATCTGAATTTGGAATCATGTTGAAGAAAACCTATAAATTTGAGCTATATCTATTGAAGAAGGGTGCAAAACATCTTGTTTATTATAAGTTAGAGGGAAATTGCTTGGGAAAGCATGCATTTCAATGCCCTAGTTTTTGACAGCAAACTTAGGAAAATGTCATACAGTGATTTCAGGGAAAATGCCAATTGCCAGTCTTCTATACAATAAAACTATAGAGGTTTAGTGAGCACTGGGATGTGAAGACTTGAAAGTACTTGGATCTTCTATAGAAATGCCAGGCTCTGCTGACCTCCCTCCTTGTCCACATCAATTAGAGACAGTTTTGTCAAAGCTACTCTAATTTAGTCTCTAACTAATCATGACTTCTGCTAAGATATGGTCATAAGGAGAGTGCTGGAAAATAAAAAATAACGACTACAGTTTTAGAGATTTTTCTTTCAAATTTTGTTTTTAAATGCATATGATTAAACCAAATTATTTCAGCAAATTTATCCACTTTCATAGTGTCATATTTACAGCTTTTTCTTTGACAAAATGACATGATAAAATCAAAGTTGAGAGGTGAAGTGTGTATTTGGCTTATGCTGCCACCTTCCTGTTCATCACTGAAGGAAGTCAGGACAAGAGTTCAAGCAAGGTAGAGACCTGGAAGACAGAGCTGATGCAGAGGCGATGTAGGAATGCTCCTTACTTGCTTGCTTGTCATATCTTGATCAACCTGCTTTCTTAGAGAATTTAAGTCCATCAGTCCTACAGTGGGCTGGTCCCTACCCTGTCAATCATTAATTAAGAAAAAGCCTGACATCAAGATTTTATGCAGGCATTATCTCAGTTGAGTTTTCCTCCTTTCAGATGATATAAAGTTGAAATAAACTTGTCAAGTTGATATAAACCTAGCCAACATGTACATTAAATTCATTTGCTTCTGAAACCACAGGAAAATATTCAACTACAACTTTCTGCTTATTAGTTCAGTAATTAGCAACAATTTAGCATATCAGTCATTCCCAGCTGGTGGAACTGCAAGTTGATAAAACCACTTTGGAAATCAATCTGGTGGTTCCTGAGAAAATAAGAAATACTTCTAATTGAAGACCCAGCTATACCACTACTGGTATATACCCAAAAGATGCTCTAACATATAACAAGGGCACATGCTCCACTATGTTTATAGCAACCTTATTTATAATAGCAAGAAGCTGGAAACAACCCACATGTCCCTCAACAGAAGAATGGATACAGAAAATGTGGTACCTTTGCACAATGGAGTACTACCCAACTGTTAAAAAAGAACAATGACTTCATGAAATTCATAGGCAAATGGATAGAACTAGAAAATATCATCCTGAGTGAGGTAACCCAGACACAAAAGAATATACATGGTGTGTATTCACTGATAAGTGGATATTAGCCCCAAAGCTCACAATGCCGATGATACAACCCACAGACCTTAAGGAACTTAGGAGGATGGAAGACCAGCGTGTGAATGCTTCAGTCATCATTGATGGTGATACAGGATGATCGGGGGAGGTCAAGAGGGGGGGCTTGGAGGAAGAAAGGAGGGAGAATAAATAAGGGAGGCAGTATCGGGTATAGAGGTGATGAGAGAGAGGTACAGAGGGTCAGGAAACCAAATAAAAATATGTAGCAGTGGGGGATGAGGAACTGGGAATAGCCACTGGAGGGTCCCAGACACCAGGGAAATGAGAGGCTCCCAGGACCCAAGAAGAGGACATAGAACCTATAGAGACCACCTGGTTGAGGGATAGAGCTACCCGTCCATCTCAAAATTTCTAACCCAGAGATGTTCCTGTCCAAAAGAAGAATAGGGACAAAAAAAAAAAAAAAAAAAAAAAAAAAAAAAAAAAACATAGCAGAGACTGAAGGAAGGCGCATCCTGGGACTGCCCTACCTGGGGATCCATCCTGTCTGCAGACACCAAACCCAGTAGTGTTGCTGTTGCCAAGAGGCCTTGCTGACAGGAACCTGATATGGCTGATCCTTTGGAGTTTCAGCTAGCAACTGACCAATGCAGATGTAGATGCTTATAGGCAACCATCAAACTGAGCTCAGGGACCCTGGTGGGGGAGCTGTAGGAAAAACTGGAGGAGCAGAGGGGGATTGCAACCCCATAAGAAGAGCAATGCTGGCTTCTTGGACCACCTGTGCTCGCAGGTACTAGACCACTAACCAAGGAGAGTACGGGGAGGGATCCAAGGCCCCAGATATATATGTAGCAGAGGATGGCCTTCTTTGACATCAATGGGAGGGAAGGCCCTTGGTCCTTTGAAGGTTTGGTGCCCCAGAGTAGGAGGATGCTGGAGTGCTTGGGGTGGGAGTGGGTGGGTGAGTACGTGGGTGAGCAGACTCATAGAGGCAAAGGAGAGCAGGGATGAGGGGGTATGTGCGATGTGGGAGTGTGGAGGGGTAACTACGAAGTGGGATATGAACTATTGGAATGATTAATAAAAAGGAAAAGAAAGAAAAGGAAGGAAAGCAACCATTGTTTTTAAGTCCCACATTTTTTTCAATGCAATTATTCTTCATAGAACTTTTGCTCACAAATTTTAGATTCTCATTTTCACTGAAATTTTAGAAATGGTGGTAGTATTGGGTGGGATGTCTGGCTCCATAATATGTGAATTGTGAATTACAATTTTGACTAAGGCTGCAAAAGTCAGGAAATATTTGTGGGAAGATGATTACATGGAGGCTTGAGTTTTGATTAGAGTCATTTGAATTTGTTACTTTAAATCATCTTTGTCCAAGGTGGGATCATGGGGTCTATATGGTGTTTCCTCTAATGTCTACTCTGATCTCCATTTCATCATGCTCTTTGACTATTTTCTATTTTTATTTTATGGCTATGAGTCACATATCTGAGAAAAAGTTTAAATATCTCAGAGTGGAGAATAATTTTGTTTCTCAAAAGGGAAATGCTACTAAAATATGTGAAAACTGTCTTGCTTTGTGGAAACAAAGATTCAGATTGCTTTTGAGAAACTTAACACTACGATTGGTGTTCTATAGGAAAACCAATGTGAGAAACAATATAGAGAAGTCAAGAAACTTTGTGGAACAGAGTACATTCTATGCTTTTTCTTGTAAATAAGGTCTTCCTTCATCTGTTTCCTAATTTTCCAGTTCTTTTACTGTCACTCACTATATAACACTGGTTATTATAACAATATATGTAATATTTCTCTGTATACTATGCTGGAATTGAATGAGGGAGATGCAGTTTTCTACAGGCAAAGCTGTGATTATCTGTTACATCCCCTCTTCACTTCAGTCATCCATCGGACTTCTAGCAGCCTCTGCTTGGGGGCTAACACCTGGTAGCTAAGACAGATGCTCTCTGTTGAGCCGCCTGACCACGCCCACTGCCTGAGTATGCTAGCCAGCTGTCTGAAGATCTTCTGAACCTAGGGACTTTGGCACCTGAACTTTCTTTGTAGTGTAGTCTAGAGACTTGTTTTCAGTTTCTCCTGTGATTATAAAAACCCTGGTTTATTCTCAGTAAAGTGGAGCCTTGATTGGGACGCAACTTGGCTTCGTGTTTTCTCTTTGCATTTCAAACCCTCTATTTCAGGTCCTTTATTCCCTCCTGGCTGAGTAGAACCCCGTTCTTGAAACTGCGGGCAGTTTCAGAATTATCTTGTAAAATTTAGTAACATGGTAGAGGATAGCAAGTAGCACTTAATCCAAAAAGAAAAGAGATCCTTTAGACACGTCAACAATATTGTCACAAATGCCATCAACCAAATGAGAGACACTTGGTTATCCCAGTTTTTTTCCTACCCACCCTTCTTTTATCGGAAACATCTAATTCCTCACCTAATGATATGTTATTTAGTATTGGAGCCTGAGATAGCATGTTCTCAGAAATAAAAATTGGAGCAAAGAAGATATAGAAAATAAATAAATAAACCTATGAATGAAATTTGTGACATGTTTTAGATTTATTTTATCTACAGGAACTCTAAGATAAGAACTGCAGTTCAAATAATTTACTTGGAAGGTGAATCCAGAAACTGGAATGGAAAAAATGACACTCAGACAGCAAGGAAGTGACACAAGCAACATTTATAAGTAGTGAGCAACTGAGACTAAGTTGTGTTGCCACTCTCAGATATAGTGCATGAAAAAACCCCTCCTTTATCCCTCTAAGGTATGGTTGAACTGGAGTAAGCCTATGCTAGCTTCTATCCATTGTTGGTTGAGAACAGTTTTTGAGAGAAGATGGAACTCTTACCCATTTTCTGCTTTCTCTGGGCATGAACTGAAAGTTCCTATTATTAAAGAAAGCCTATTGTCTTAAAGCCCTCACACAAGAACCAGTTGTCATTCTAGGAGTGGCTAATGTGATGAGACAGTAGTAGCCCTACTGTGTTCCAAGGTCTCATTCAGGAGCATCATTGGAGTGGCTCCATCATGTTTATCATACCAAATTCTTAATCTATCCACATATTCCTTAAAGAAGAAGGTATTTTTACCCAAAATCCCACGTTTCTGACATAAAGTTCTTAATATAAATAAAATATTAAATTGGTGCCTCTTAAGTCCATTAAGCCTAATTCTTCTATTCTTATAACAAATATCTTAAGACATTCAATCACTATTCTGAATAAAAGTAGAATATCCTACTGCTTAGTACAGAAGTGTGTCCCTCTGAAATTTGCATGTTGCAGTAATAACACAAAATGTGACTATGTCTAAAAACAGAGTGTTTAGAAATGTAACCAAATGATGTCACAATGTGGAAACCTACTTACAGAATACTGTGGCCTTAAAAATTAACTTTTCCTATATCCATCATATGAGAACAGACAAAACATCTTTTTCCAAGTCAGAAGTGAATAACTTCATCATAACACAGCACTGCTGACCTTTCTACTTTCTGTTTCCAAATTCCAATGTTCTAGTAAGAATATTTTTGGAATTTTTTTCTTTTTTTAATTGGTTATTTTATTTGTTTACATTTCAATGTTATCCCATTACCCAGGATCTTCTCCACAAATCGTTATTCCATTCCTGTCCCCTGCTTCTATGAGGGTGTTCACCCACCCACTCACCAACTCCTGCCCTAGAATTCCCCTACACTGGAGCATTGAGCCTTCACAGGACTAAGGGCCTCTCCTCCCATTGATGCCTGACAAGGCCATCCTCTGATACATATGCAGCTGGAGCCACGGTTCATTCCATGTGTACACTTTGGTTGATGGTTTAGTCCCTGGGAGTTCTGGGGGGTTCTGGTTGGTTGATATTGTTGTTCTTCCTAATGAGATTCTTTTAAGTGACTCAATCTATGGAATTGTGTTACTATGGAATTCAGGATGATTAAACACTTGTCTACCTATGTTTTATACTTGGAAAAAATAGTATTATATCCTAATTCTAATAAAAATAAAAAGAAGCACACTGTTTGAAATAAAATAATGAGTTTCATTATAGCCCTAAATAAAGTAGAAGAGGAGTTATGTGTTATGAACTTGTGATAACAGCAGGTACTGGAATATAGTGGGGAAAAATCTAGATAGTTTTCATATTCTTGAGTACTTAAACAAGGCATTTTATAGACATGCATGGCTAGTAGCACAAACAGGGACAGATTATAAAAAGATAGTAAAAGATTCCAAGCTGAAGAGGAGGGCTGTTCCAGGGAAAAGGAATTTAGTAGCTCAAGTACCTCAAGTAGTAAGGCTTGAGGGATTTATGTCATATAACATGGAGATTTTCTATCATTTGCATAGAGTGGGCTTTCTGGCAAATTCTCATCTGGTACATGTAGTTCTACAAACAGCTTTATGCATCATATGTCTCATTAGCATCTTAAATCTTTACCCAGAGGTGTGGGTTGAATATAATATATCATAGGCCACTGTCAAAAATTTAAGAGTGTTACTCTCCTATACTAGTTACTTCAATCTGTTCTACTTGGCCTTGAGTAGTGGATACTACCCAGTTTTTCTTCTTCATCACAGGTTTGTTTCATGCTAGGGGAAGCTTATGTGAAGCCCTCTGAATTTTTCCTTCTACATTGTTGCATCATTAATACCTACTATAAAACTATAATCTTAAGAGAAAAGAAAGCATTTACCTGTACATTGTTAAAATCATGCTCTTGATCATGGAAACAAAGATTAATGCATAGAGTCATGATGCATGGACCTCATATGAACATAATTGTAACACAGAACAACAGTTTTGTTCTGTTATATTTCACATGTTCTTCTAATTGCAAATCTTGTTATATTTACAGAGAAAGTATTTTATTCTTATTGATTAACATAATGACATTTCTGAAGAGATGTGTGCAATAAATGAAGAATATTTATGCATACATGCATACATGCATATATATTCTCCATCATTATATGATTATACATTTTACATATGTATTTATTTTATACATAAAATATGATTGCTAGTCAGATATTACTATTGAGCTGCAAGACTATTGAGGCTGGACCTTTCCTCATAATTAGCATCTGTAAAAGCAGTACTGGAAATTGCAGATTGTTACCGGGTACTGGTGATCTTGCTACCTCCTGCCTCTTCTGAAACACACAAGCAGAAAGTCTAGGCTTAGGACAACAGAGAAAAACCTGTCTGTCTCAAAAAATGTACTCCCTGTTTTCAGATGGGAATGATTTCATGCTCTATGAAGTGGTACTTGGATGATTTCAGCACCTTTTATTTTTTGTCCTAGGACATGTGAGATCACCAACTTGTTTACACTTTCCTTCAGAATCAACATTGGATCCTGCTTCCAGTACCCCTTAAGACTACCTTCCACCTTTGTTACAGATGGAAGTAGCAGAGGTTTGTCATGAAAGCAAGTCTACTTCCACCAAGGAAAGATAACTATCTTAACAGATCCATTTTTTTCTAATTACATTAAGATAGGGTATAAAACTTGCTTTAAAATGTATGTGTACAGTGGTGTCTCTAACCTTGTCAACTAGTGCCTTTGGCAGTGTTCTACTCTAATGTCCCTTTGGCTATTGTCCAGTGTATGATAATATAAAATGCACTTAATTTAGTTAAAAGCACATTGACAATCATAAGAAATTTTAGATTAGAAAAGACAAAAATGAATAAAGACTACTCAGAACTTGGGAAGTAAATATTTAAGTAAATTTCATATGAATTAAATGGATTTTTAGAGATCTCTGACATGACTTTTGATAAAGTTAATAATGATGACAGTTTAATGATCACTCATAAAATACTCAATGTCCGGTGAAGGCCTTCATATCACTCCAAGTGTTTACAGAAACATATGTACATTTTAAGGCAATGTAGGGTGCCACAAATATGTAGTGTAGATTTTAGTGTTAAACATCATGAAAATTGCTTCCACACATTTTACTGTCTGAACTTTACTACTGTTATATCATATATTTTCTTTCCAGTAATCTTGTAAAGTGTCTTCTTCACATAGATTGAAGCTTTTCTATCTCCTATTGTCATTCTTGAATGACTTTTTCTGTAAGGCGTAAAAGAAGGGTCTTTAACCAACTATATAGAGCCCTGAAAGTAAAATAAGTATTGGTGAATTCATTAGTTACCTAAAGGAGCATGGGGGACTCTAAGGCAGTTGTATCACTAAGTAGTCCCATCCCAGAGTTGGAAAGTCACAAAATGCTGTTGCATAGAAGAGTCCATGTGCCTCCCAAGTTAGTTTCCCCCTTTTATATGGTTGTATCCAACAGGATTTTCTATAGCTTGGGCAGGAATGAGTGTTGATTAGAATATCAGATCCTTACTCTTATCTACTGGTGGTCCTACTACTGTTCAACGAGGTGTCAAGTACCTATCTACTTAGCTATGCACTCTGATTTTCTGTTTATTTTATTTCCATGACTCTGGAAGAAAGCCTCTTGTGTGTAGCATCTGCTTCATGATGGCAAAGGTGATTCAGGTGAGGAGGGGTCATTTTCACTCCTCGAATGAGGATGGAGAGATGAAGTGATATTGTTTTCTTTTTTCTTTTTTTACTTATTTATTTTTTATTAGATATTTTCTTTATTTACATGTCATATGATTTCTCCTTTCCCAGTAGAACTATGTCCAATTCCCAGAGGAACCTCCAAACTGATTTCCAGAGTGGTTGTACAAGCTTGCAATCCCACCAGCAAAGAAAGAGTGTTCCTCTTTCTCCACAAACTCTCCAGCATATGAGGTCCCCTGAGTCTTTTATCCTAATCAATCTGACTGGTGTGAGGTGGAATCTCAGGGTTGTTTTTATTTGCATTTCCCTGATGACTAAGGATCTTGAACATTTCTTTAGGTACTTCTCAGACATTCCATATTCATCAGTAGAGAATTCTTTGTTTAGCTCTGTACCCCATTTTTAATAGGGCTATTTGGTTCTCTGGAGTCTAACTTCTTGAGTTCTTTGTATACATTGGATATTAGTCCTCTATCAGATATAGGATTGGTAAAGATCTTTTCCCAATTTGTTGGTTGGCACTTTGTCCTATTGACAGTATCTTTTGCTTTACAGACTGTCAAGGTTTTGATTCCTGCACAAAAATCATGACAAAGAAGCAAGTTGGGGAGGAAAAGGTTTATTGAGCTTACAATTCCACACTGCTGTTCGTCATCAGAGGAAGTCAGGACTGGAACTCAAGCAGGTCAGGAAGCAGGAGCTGATGCAGAGGCCATGGAGAGATGTTCCTGACTGGCTTGCTACTCTTGGCTTGCTCAGCCTGCTCTCTTATAAAGCCCAAGTCCTCCAACCCAGGGATGGCACCACCCAAAAGGGGCCCTACCCCGATTGATCACTAATTGAGAAAATGCCCCACAGCTGGACCTCATGGAGGCACTTCCCCCAACTGAAGCTCCCTTCTGTGATAACTCCAGCCTGTGTCAAGTTGACACACAAAAGCAGCCAGTACAGAAGCTTTGCAGCTTTATGAGGTCCAATTTGTCAATTCTTGATTTTAGAGCATAAGCTATTGGTGTTCTGTTCAGGAAATTTTCCCCTATGCCTATGTGCTTGTGGTTCTTCCCCACTTTCTTTACTATTACTTTCAGTGTATCTGGTTTGATGTGGAGGTCCCTGATCCACTTGGACTTGAGCTTTGTACAAGGAGATAGAAATGGATCAATTTGCATTTTTCTGCATGCTAACTGCCAGTTGAGCCAGCACCACATGTTGAAAATGCTGTCTTTTTTCCACTGGATGGCTTTACCTCCTTTGTCAAAGATCAAGTTACCATAGTTTTGTGGGTTCATTTCTGGGTCTTCAATTCTGTTCCATTGATCTACATGCCTGTCACTTTACCAATACCATGCAGTTTTATCATAATTGCTCTGTAGTGCAGCTTAAGATCTGGGATTGTGATTCCACCAGAGATTCCTTTATTGTTGAGAATAGTTTTGGCTATCCTGTTTTTTTTGTTGTTCCAGATGAATTTGCAAATTGCTCTTTCTAAGTCTGTGAAGAATTGAGTTGGAATTTTGATGGGAATTGCATTGAATCTGTAGATTGCCTTCGGTAAGATGGACATTTTTTGTTTTTTTTGTTTTTTGTTTTTTGATTTTTTTTTTTTTTTTTGGTTTTTCGAGACAGAGTTTCTCTGTATAATCCTGGCTGTGTGGAACTCACTCTGTAGACCAGGCTGGCCTCTGCCTCCCAAGTGCTGGGATTAAAGGCGTGCGCCACCACCGCCGGCAAGATGGACATTTTTACTATTTAATCCTGCCAATTCATGAGCTTGGGAGATCTTTCCATCTTCTGAGGTCTTCTTCAATTTCCTTCTTCAGAGACTTAAAGTTCTTGTGAAACAGATCTTTTACTTACTTAGTTAGAGTTACACCAAGGTATTTTATATTATTTGTAACTATTGTAAAAGGTGTTGCTTCCCTAATTTCTTTCACCGCCTATTTATCCTTTGTGTAAAGGAAGACGTCTGATTTGCTTGAGTTAATTTTGTATCCAGCTTCTTTGCTGAAGTTGTTTATCAGGCTTAGGCCCTCTCTGGTGGAATTTTTAGGGTCACTTAAGTATACAATCATATCATCAGCAAATAGTGATAATTTGACTTCTTACTTTCCAATTCGTATCCCTTTGATGTACTTTTGTTGTCTAATTGCTCTGGCTAAGTCTTTAAGTACAATATTGAATAGGTAGGGAGTGAGTGGGCAGCCTTGTCTAGTCACTGATTTTAGTGGGATTGCTTCAAGTTTCTCTACATTTAGTTTGATGTTGGCTACTAGTTTGCTATATATTGCTTTTACTATGTTTAAGTATGGGCCTTGAATTCCTGATCTTTCCAAGACTTTTATCATGAAGGGATGTTGGATTTTGCCAAATGCTTTCTCAGCATCTAATGAGATGTTCATAGGGTTTTTAAATTTGAGTTTATTTATATAGTGAATTACGTTGATGGATTTCCATATATTGAACCATCCCTGCATCCCTGGGATGAAGCCTACTTGATCATGGTGGATGATCTTTTTGATGTGTTCTTTGATTCGGTTTCCCAGAATTTTATTGAGTATTTTTGCATCAAGATTCATAAGGGAAATTGGTCTGAAGTTTTCTTTCTTCATTAGGTCTTTGTGTGGTTTAGGAATAAGAGTAATTGTGGCTTCATAGAACAAATTGGGTAGAGTGCCTTCAGTTTCTATTTTGTTGAATAGTTTGAGAAGTATTGGTATTAGGTCTTTTTTGAAGGTTTGATAAAACTCTGCACTAAACCCATCTGGTCCTGGCCTTTTTTTGGTTGGGAGACTATTAATGATTGTTTCTATTTCATGAGCAGATATGGAACTGTTTAGATCATTGATCTGATCTTGATTTAACTTTGGTACCTGGTATCTGTCTAGAAAATTGTCCATTTCATCCAGGTTTTCCAGTTTTGTTGAGTATGGGCTTTTGTAGTAGGATCTCATGATTTTTTGGATTTCCTCAATGTCTGTTGTTATGTCTCCCTTTTCATTTCTGATCTTGTTTTATTGTCTCTGTGCCCTCTAGTTGGTTTGGTTAAGGGTTTATCTATTTTGTTGATTTTGTCAAAGAATCAGCTCCTGGTTTGGTTGATCCTTTGAATAGTTATTTTTGTTTCTGTCTGGTTGATTTCAGCCCTGAGTTTGATTATTTCCTGCCTTTGACTCCTCTTGGGTGAATTTGCTTCTTTTTGTTCTAGTGCTTTCAGGTGTGCTGTCAAATTGCTGGTGTATGCACACTCCAGTTTCTTTTAGAAACACTGAAAGCTATGAGTTTTCCTCTTAGTACTTCTTTCATTGTGTCCCATAAGTTTGGGTATGTTGTAGCTTCATTTTCATTAAACTCTACAGTCTTTAATTTCTTTCTTTCTTTCTTCCTTGACCAAGTTATTATTGAGTAGAATGTTGTTAAGCTTCCATGTGTATGTGGGCATTCTATTGTTGATGTTGTTATTGAGGAGCAGCCTTAGTCCATGGTGATTTGATAGGATGCAAGGAATTATTTCAATCTTCTTGTATCTCTTGAGGCCTGATTTGTGGTCAGTTTTGGAGAAGGTACCATGAGGTGCTGAGAAGGTATATCCTTCTGTTTTGGGATAAAAAGTTCTATAGATATCTGTTAAATCTATTTGTTTCATAACTTCTGTTAGTCTCACTGTATCCTTGTTTAGTTTCTGTTTCCATGATCTGTCCATTGCAGAGAGTGGGGTGTTGAAATCCCCCACTATTATTGTGTGTGGTGCAATGTGCTTTGAGCTTTAGTAAAACTTGTTTTATGAATGTAAATGCCCTTTGATTTGGAGCATACAAGTTCAGAATTGAGAATTCCTCTTTGTAGGTCATAACTTTTATGAATATGAAGTGTCCCTCCTTATCTTTTTTGATCACTTTAGGGTGAAAGTCGATTTCATTTGATATTAGAATGGCTACTCCAGCTTTTTTCTTGGGACCATTGGCTTGGAGAATTGTTTTTCAGCCTTTTATTCTGAGGTAGTGTCTGTCTTTGTCACTGAGGTGGGTTTCTTGTATACAGTAAAATGTTGGATCCTGTTTATATACCCAATCTGAAAGTCTATGTCTTTTTATTGGGGAATAGAGTCCATTGAGTTTAATGAATATTAAGGAAAAGTAATTGTTGCTTCCTGTAATTTGGTGTTCAAACTGGAATTCTGTTCATGTGGATATCTTCTTTTAGTTTTGTTGGAAGGATACACTTTTGCTTTTTCAGAGATGTAGTACCCCTTATTGTGTTGGAGTTTTCCATTTATTAACCTTTGAAGGGCTGGATTTGTGGAAATATATTGTGTGAGTTTGGTTTTGTCATGGAATACTTTGGTTTCTCCATCTATGGTGATTGAGAGTTTTGCTGAATATAGTAGTCTGGGATGGCATTTATGTTCTCTTAGGGCCTGTATGACATCTGTCCAGGATTTTTACCTTTCATAGTCTCTGGTGAGAAGTCTGATGTAATTCTGATAGGCCTGCCTTTATATGTTACTTGACCTTTTTCCCTTACTGCTTTTAGTATTCTTTCTTTGATTTGTACATTTGGTGTTTTGACTATTATGTGGCGGGAGGAATTTCTTTTCTGGTCCAGTCTATTTGGAGTTCTATAGGCTTCTTGTATGTTCATGGGCATCTCTTTCTTTAGGTTAGGGAAGTTTTCTTCTATAATCTTGTTGAAGATATTTACTGGCCCTTTAATTTGGAGGTCTTTACTCTCTTCTATACCTATTATCCTTAGGTTTGGTCTTCTCATTGTGTCCTGGATTTCCTGGATATTTTGTTTTAGGAACTTTTTGCATTTTGCATTTTCTTTGACTATTGTGTCATTGTTTTCTATGGTGTCTTCTGCCCTTGAAAGTCTGTCTTCTATCTCTTGTATTCTGTTGGTGATGCTTGCATCTATGTTTCCTGACTTCTTTCCTAAGTTTTCTAACTCCAGAGTTGTCTCTCTTTGTGATTTCTTAATTGTTTCTACTTCCATTTTTAGGTCCTGGATGGTTTTACTCAATTCCTTCACCTTTTTGTTTGTGTTTTCCTGTAATTCCTTAAGGGATTGTTGTGTTTCCTCTTTAAGGACTTCTACTTGTTTCCTCTTTAAGGGCTTGTACCTCTTTACCTGTGTTCTCCTGTATTCCTTTAAGGGAGTTATTCATGTCATTCCTAAATTCCTCTAGCACCATCGTGAGATATGATTTTAGATCCAAATCTTGCTTTTCCAGTGTTTTGGGATATCCAGGACTTGCTGTGGTGGGAGTACTAGGTTCTAATGAAGCCAAGTCGTCTTGGTTTCTGTTGGTAGGATTCTTGCGTTTGCCTTTTGACATCTGTTGATCTCTGGTGTTAGATGTTCTTGCTGTCTCTGACTAGAGCTTGTTCCTCTGGAGGGTCTGTATGCCTGTGTCAGTACTTCTGGGATATCAGCTCTCCTCTGGTAAATCCCGGGCCAGATGGCTGTGGATCAGTTGTCTGTCCTGAGTCCTTAGTCCCTAGGTTAAAGCACTCCCTGAAGGCAGGCTCTCAGCTTGCTGGGAAAGGGCAGAGAGGGTTGGTGATCCACTGCTGTTACTTGGAGGCTGAGAGGATCCTGTCCCTGTTGCCCTCCATGACTAATGAGGCCTATTGTCTTCTTAAAAAGTGCTGAAAGTAGATTTTAAGTATCCTCACCACCAAAACAGTAACAATGGGAAGTAATGAAGTTTGTATTTTTTCATTCTGTGTCTATATATAAATATTATGATACACATTATAAATATTTTTAAAAAGGAGCTCAAGTATATCCCATTGTTTTAATATTGGAAAGAATATAGAGGGTATTTCTGAAGTTTTGGGTGATAACAGAAGTAGAAAATAAAGAAAAGTCCATCACTGAGTTACCAGGATTAATTGTAACTCTGAAATATTTAAGTGTACTTTCTATAGAAATTAGTCTTATTTATTTATTTACTTGTTTATTTTTGTATTTCTGGAGTCTTACACATGCTAGATGACTTCTATTATCCCTTTAAAATTGAAACAACTCTTTGCTTCTTAAATATTACAAACCAGTTTCCTGAGTAATTTGTGCTGCCTCTTTAGTTACAAGTGTTTTTTTTTTTTTCTCTAAGGTAAATTCAGAGAAGTAGAAGTGCTAGCTCTTGAGATGTTCCAGCTTTAAAATTCAATACGTGTGTGTGTGTGTGTGTGTGTGTGTGTGTGTGTGTGTGTGTGTTACCTTGGAAACAACATACACAATCCCACTAGCCAGAAAGTTTACCAGATCAAAACTATAAGGAGATGATTGAAGACTGGAGATGGGGGGTGGGGTGGTGGGATTGGGGTGAACAGTAAAAAAAAAAATGACCTGAAAAATGAATCTCACTACAGAAGTACTTCCAAGAGTCCTGCTGTGAATGAACTAATAGATTTGGGGGGAAAAACTCACCTCCTCAGCCAAAGCAAGCAGAATATGTTTTCCTTCCATTCTATTTTATTAGTGTTTTTAATTGAAATAGAATTATAACACTTTACCTTTCCTCTTCCTGCCTCCAGTACCTCCCTTTACTCTGCCTCAAACCTCCTGATAGCCCTTGTTTCTCTCTGTGTTTCTCACCACCCCTCTTTCTTCTCTCTCATTTTAATCAGAATTACAATGCTATGAAAAGATGCCATAACCATGAAAGCATTTAATTAGGGCTTCCTTACAGTTTCAAAGGTCTAGTTCATTATCATGCATGGTGGAATGTAGATAGACATGTTGCTGGGGGAAATAGCTGAGAGTTCCACATCCTGATCTGCAGGCAGCAGGAAGAGAGAGCCATTGGGCCTGGTTTGTACTTTTAAAATGTCAAGTCCCACCCACAATGATACAGTTCCTACAATAAGGCAGCACCTAATCCACTGAAACGATACCGCCTAATTCTTTTCAAGTAGTACCACTCTGTAAGCTTTCAATGTATGAGCCTATGGCAGCCATTCTTATTCAAAATACCTCTCTCTCTCTCTCTCTCTCTCTCTCTCTCTCTCTCTCTCTCTCCCTCTCTTTCTCCCAGTCTGTGTGTGTGTGTGTGCATGTGTGTGTGTGTGTGTATGTGTTGTATGCACAAGTGTGTGGTTCAGAGGCCAGTGGAGGAAATTTGATCTCCTCTTATCACTCTTTACCTCATTTCTTTGAGACTGGATCTTACTGAATCCTGAAATAGGCTGGTAGTTTGCAAACTCCAACAATACTTCTATCTCAGCACCTCACAGACCACCACTGCTGGGATTACAGCCAACAGTGAGTATCCAGCCATGTTGAGCTTTTTATTAGAGCTCTAGGGATTTGAACGCAGATCACCATGCTTGTGCAGCAAGTGCTTTTACTTTCTGTAGCATCTCCCTTATCCCTGAATTTTCTTGAACTGAGAGCTATGTCTTCTTAAATCAAATACTTCCTATGACTGGAGAAGTGGCTTAGCAGTTAAGAGCACTATCTTCTCTTCAAGTGGACCTAGGTTTTATTTCCAGCATCTCCATGGCAGCTTACTGTAGCCCGTGCAGTCGTCTCGCTGGGAAGAAGACACGCGGACACACTAGGTTCCTTCTGCAGCGACGTTTACTGCCCTCTCCCAGAGGGAAAAAGAGATCGAGCCCAATATCCGCACTGCTTATATACACCACAGTGCGGCATGTCTGCCCACAGTGTGGCGTGTCTGCCCATGATTGGCTGTCCGCTCATTATCCTACGTAACACCCCAGAATGGGCCGTGACATGGTGTCTTTTCACTCTACGCACATGCGCAAACAGTTGTTTGACAGCGGAAGTAGGCGCCATCTTGCCATGGCGAATGCCTCTCAAGCTTCACGGCTCCCCACAGCTTACAGCTATCTATAAACTTCAAATCCAAGGTATTCATCACTCTCTTCTGGCTTCAATGGGCACCAGGCATGCACATGGTACCCAGACATACATGTAGCTAAACCAATTACAATACAGAAAGAATGAAGTTAACTAAAAAATTAAACAAACAAAATGTCCACAACAAATGTTTTCAGTAGTCCTATGAGGCATAACCAATCATCTGTGAATTGAGACTATTGTCACAGAACATTTATAAACAATGAATACACAACACATATAGAACAAGCATACACACTGAACATATAATATCCAAAGAACATACAACAAATACATAGGACACATGTGCAACACAACACACATATATATTATACACATTATAAAAATATGCATGTATATATAAGTATACCACACATATAGCATATCCTTTTAAGTGACATTTAATCATTCACATGTTTTCCCCCTTTGTAAAATTAAAGTACTTGGGCTACACCTTTCTGGTATTTAAATTAGTCTACATAAAAATCCAGAAGTCACTCATCTTCCAGGCTTTGCTCAGTCTCCTTGGCAACCTCCCTAGCAACAGTCTTCTTTAAAAAGGAATCTCAAAAGAGTTGCATAGAGTCATATTCTTTGCAATTATGTTTATTATATGGAAAAATATAAAACAAAGTCTCATATCACAATGTACACTGGCTTTCCTTATTCTCCTTTATGTAGTACACTTGCTTTCCTGGGATCATTCAATCTCCACACAGCCCCCTGAGCCATCTCAATTAACAAGGCCCTGTATCATTTTTAGACTAAAACTCTTGTCCTAGTATCATGCTCTCCCCTTCCCATGAAGCCCACATTTTGGCCAGAACTAGAAAATACCACCCCGAATCCTTGGTTTTTCTGGCTTTACTCCCTCCCTTTTTAGTCCAGCTGGCATTCTTGCAATTACTCTGGCTTGCCAAGGTCATTCCTCTTATGAATCCTTGGCATTTGCCTTGTTCTTCTGTCTTCCCGGCCTTCAGATACTTATCATACTCCTCCAGAATTCTCTGAGAAACCCTCAGACCATCAAAATTAATCTTTATTAATTGCAGTAGAATTTTATTTTATCTAAAATTTCTGTCTTTTTGCATATGCATTTATTATCTAATACATTATCATGAAAGGGAGGACCTTTTCTTCACTGTTGCTTTATTCCCATCACTTAGTTCAGAGGTGGACTGAATAAATGAAATGAGTTAATTGCCAGTATTTGTCTAGTGCCTCCCCTACATCAAGTTTTCTTGAGCAATTTGTTTGCTTTGGGGAATTCTGATAAAATGAATGACATTTATAAAGAATGAGGCCCAGTACCTCAGTTATTCTGGAAGCAATTGCTTATGCATTAGGGATATCCTAGATTTAATTTAAGAACCAAATTGGTATTCTGAAAGACAGTTGAGTTAACTGTAATTAGAGTGTGAAACTGGGAAGGGCAATTTTTGTTGTTCTGTTCCTTGCTGTCATCTAGTCTTCAAGGTCATGCATAAAACATGTTTTCTTGGACTTTGGTAAAATTTAGCATGCTGGAGTAAAAGGAAAATCTATCTGAGAGATGGGTATTTCTGAGATTATAGAACTGATTGCAGGTACAAGAAAGAAACAGGTCTCTAATAGTTTTGATTTCTGATTCTCTCTTTCTTTTTCAAAAATAGTGCTTGACACAAATCATTGATTGACTGGATTATGAGTGATGATTATACTATAAGAAATAAATATGGGTAAGATAATCAGAAGAATGTCTCTCAAATTCACTCCCCTCTTTGCTCTTTAATTATCTCTTAAGCAGCAGTACTCTTGCACATATATAAAAATAGATTGATGCTAGGTCAGGAGAAATATACAGTAACTTCTTTGCTCAGTATTTCAATATTGACTCAGATTTGCATATCAGTGTTACAAAATACATTTGAATATTTTCCTATTCTAAAATCTCACATTTATTATAGAAAGAACATACCCAGAGAGATTTTATTAAATCCTAAACTGTGAGTATAGGATTATATCTCTTTTGTTTAGAATTTCACAGTTTACAAAATACTTTGATATAATAATAATCACCACCATTGTCCAATTTCATACATGAGTATAAATAATCATATACTAACACTTAAAACAATGCTGACCTCTTCCCAAATTTGATTATAAACTGGCAATGTTTCTGAGAAGTCCTGAAAGAAGAAATTAGATGACTTCTGAATTGGTACTGTGTGTTGCCTACTGTTATCCAGACTTCTCCACAGACTCTAAAAGCCAGAAGATCTTGAGCAGATGTCAGGCAGACCCTAAGAGAACACAAAGGCCAGCTCAGGTTACTATACCCAGCAAAACTCTGGAGAAACCAAGATATTCCATGAGAAATCTAATCCAGTCCTATAAAAATAATACAAGGACAACTCCAACATGAGGGAAACTACACCCAAGAAAATAAATAAGAAATTAATCATTTCACAACAAACCCAGAAGAAGAGAACCACACAAACATAATACCACCTCTAACAACAAAAATGACAGGAACCAACAATCATTGGCCTTTAATATCTCTCAACATCAATGGACTCAATTCCCCAATAAAAAGACATAGGCTAACAGACTGGATAAGTAAACAGGAACCAGCCTTTTGCTGCATACAGGAAACATACCTCAGTGACAAAGACAGACACTACCTTAGAATAAAAGGCTGGAAAAGAGTTTCCCAAGCAAACAAGCTGAATTTGCATATATTGGATATATTCTAATATCTAATAAAATAGACTTTCAACCAAAAGTTATCAAAAGAGATGAGGAAGGACACTTTATACTCATCAAACGAAAAATACACCAAGATGATCTCTCAATTCTGAACATGGACATCCCAAATACATTTGTAAAAGAAATATTACTAAAGCTCCAAACACACATTGATCTTCACAAAATAATAATGGGAGACTTCAGTACTCCATGCTTACCAATGGACATATCATGGAAACTAAACAGAGACACAGTGAAACCTTGTGACCTTTCAGTACATTAGATTACCTTCAGGAACTGGGTCTCAACATTGTGGTATAAGAAAATTGGAGACATCAAAGATAAATAGCCGACAAGGCTATACTAATAAGGAAGGAAGTTAGGGAGCTACTTGGATAAAGGAGTCAGTGAAGGAAAAATCACAGAAAGATGAGAGTAGTAAGAATTTTTGCAAAGTGGATTGCTGATATCAAGAGTAGAGGATGAAGAATTTTATCAGTTACTGAATATGGTCTGATATGAAGTGGGAGGATAAGCTCCTTAAACAATATAGGTTAGCCTCACATCACTGTAATGAAATTTGAAAGGCTACTAACCTTCAAGGTAAGCTTGAGACCCTGGAGATTCTATCCAATATTCAAATAGCCCCACTGTTTCTGGACTCAGGGAAGGTTCCAGATGGTAACAGCAGGAAGCCTGTGCTGGAACAAATTCCTCACAGGAAACGGAATCTATTATCCCACAATCCTCTTTGAGGTCATATCCACAGTCCCATTAGTACCACTCAATAGGCCTTTCCTCTTAAAGGCACATTGAACTTTCCAATACTGTTAGCAGGGAACAAACTTCTAATATGTGGTGTTTGGGATCACTGCTCATATTTATACTGTAGCACTGACTTTAAAATCTTGATAAAGCTAGACAGATCAAAGGACTAAGGACAAAGCCCAGTTCAAAAAAGGGTTCAGAAAGGACTAAGCTCTGTCTCTAAAGTCTTGGTAGTGTGGGGGAGATCTGTCTTGGTTACACTGTCTTTGTCCTGAAACATAGCTTTGACTCTGAACCTTCTTCCTTCAGCTTAGCAAGTCCACTAGCAATGTTACTCCATATGATGGCTATGGAGAAAGCTTGGGTAACTTATTCTAAATTGTTTCATTCTAATATAAAGCATCCTTGTGAATGAGGCAATGTTACATAGTATGTGTTTGCATATAAAGGTTAATTTAGACAGCTTTAATACTATAGTGAAGACTCACTTTAGAAAGGACATGAAAATTTTATTTCCAGATGGGTAAACTGAGACAGATAAAATGTGTTTCTCCTGAAAACAGCAAAAAGCAAGACTGCTGGGAATAAAACCCTAAGCCCTAGTTTCCATTTCCCTGCTCTCATCAATAAATCATAATCAACACTTTGCTCTTTTACTCAAATTGCTGTATTTACATGCCCCAATTCTATCACTAAATTGTATCTGTATTTAAATATAACTTGTATTTAACATATTCAGCAGAAGCTTTAACTTTTAAATAATTTCTAAGAGGTATTACTAGAGGTCATGAAATTTAATTTTGAGAGCCAAGATGAGAAGGTAGAGCAGAGATCAAATGAGGCGCAGGGGTCATGGACAAACCTTGATTGTTTCCTTGGGTTAAATCCATACCACACACTTTACTTTTTTTTTCCTTTTGAATATTTGACATTTTTAAAGCAAAAGTGAAAACAACTCTAAAATAAAATCAGAATATAGCAAAGTAAAAAGGAAAAAAGAGTACCCATTTGCTCACTTAGCTTATTTTTTTATTAAATAAATAATAGTTAATTATTCTTAATTCTTATGTTTTCCACATCCATTTGTCACTAGTGATAGGTATGTGTTCCTATAATGACAATGCTATGTTCAAATTAGAAATTAACAATGATCCAGATTTATAGACAATTTTATGGCATATTTATAGCTATTGAAATTGATATACTCCTGATTTCCAAATATTCAGGATAATGTTTGTAGTGAAAGATAGTGGGTCTGATTGAAAGGAAATATTCATGGTAAAAAAATTTTCAGTATTTGTATATTATAAAGAATCAGAAAATACCACCAAGTTTTCTGGAAATTTTATCTAGTGTGAAATTTAGATTTTATTATAAAAAACATGTTAGACTTCACTGTTTTCACAACTGAACACCCAGTTGCATTGGCGCAAAAGAGGACATTGAAATTTTGTGAAGGATAAAAGGAAGGGATAGGATTAGGTGACTATGTATCTCAAATAAAATGTAATATTTTTTAAAATGTAGTTAGATGGAAAACATAATTTACACACTCTTAGAACAGAATAACATGATTAAGAGGAAACAAGAACTAAAGAACAAAGCTAAGGCTTTTCCAGAAATGTATGAAATAGAAAGTGTTGCAAGAAAGAAAGAAGGAAAGAAAGAGAAAAAAAGTCACTTTGGAGAACTAATAAAGAGGTAGAATTGATTATAAGTATTAGAGGGTTTGAGGGGGTGGTTGTTTGTTTGGTTGGTTTTCTTTTTCTTTTATTGAGACAGGGTTTCTCTGTGAAGCCTTAGCTGTCCTGAAACGCACTCTATAGATCAGTGTGGTTTCAAACTCAGTGGATGGTAGCTTCATTTACCAAGATTTCAAACACTTGGCTGTGAAACACATTGATATTTGAAAAAATTTTTAGAAGTTATTTTGTGACACTAAATTTGAGATACCCTACAATTAAAAGGAAAATCACATCAGGAACTCACCCAAGAAGTCTGGGAAGAGATACTAAACTACTGATGTACTGAGATAGCCCACAAATACTGTCCTAAGTGAAAAGAAGGCTATGTACTTAACTTTGGAAATGCTACTTGTCATAGATAAATAGCATCTTTGTAATTAGTACTTAAAGCACCATGTACATTAAACATACATTAGTGTACACACACACACACACACACACACACACACACACACATATATATACACATATGGAGAGATGATTTATTCAGTAAGAAACTTAGTGAATAAGAATGAAAGCCTAGGCCTTAACCCAGAGACTCGGGTGAGAGCCGCCATTTTCTCTCACGTGAGTTTCTAAGACTGGAGCAGCCAGTAGGGAGGCATAGGCCCCAAGAGTCTCAGGGGGACAGGACAAGCTCTAGTCAGAGACACTAAGAACATCTAACACCAAAAATCAAGAGATGGCGAAGGGCAAATGCAAGAATCCTACCAAGAGAAAACAAGACTACTTGGCTTCATCAGAACCTAATACTCCCACTGCAGCAAGTCCTGTATATCCCAAAACACCGGAAAAGCAAGAATTGGATCTAAAATCATATCTCACAATGCTGGTAGAGGAACTTAAGAAAGACATGAATAACTCCCTTAAAGAAATACAGGATAATACAGGTAAAGAGCCCTTAAAGAGGAGACAAAAAAAATCCCATAAAGAATTACAGGAGATCACAAGTAGAAGCACTTAAAGAGCACATTCAAAAATTCCTTAAAGAATTGCAGGAAAACACAAACAAACAGGTAAAGGAATTGAGTAAAACCATCCAGGACCTAA
>NW_022196898.1:106524120-106529414 GCF_008632895.1 Mastomys coucha | reverse complement strand
AGGAGAAGAAGAAGAAGAAGAAGAAGAAGAAGAAGAAGAAGAAGAAGAAGAAGAAGAAGGAGAAGAAGCAACATCAAGAAGAGCCAAGAAGAGCCGTACCATCAAGAAGAGCTGTGACACTTAAGAACCTAGGAGAGCTGTAATACCTAGGTACTTTAAAGAGCTGTAACACCTGGGTACCTAGGAGAGCTTAAACACAAAAAGAAAATTCCTGAGTAAATCGTCGAGAGAAGTCTCGATGTTCTGTCATTGCTGCTGGTGGGCAGCAGAGGCGCAGAATACAAGTGGTGGCCCGGGACGGCGACTTCACGTCAAAGTGACCTGTAGGAGACTCCAGAACTCTCGACTGAACAGGGTGATCGATCGGAAAGTGCTCGGAAAGTTGAGCCCCCCAATGAAAGTTCCCGGTTAGGGACGTAAAGTTTGCCTTTAAGGCAAAAAAGTGCTCGGTAGTTGAGCCACAAAGTAAAGGTCCCAGTTAGGGACAAGTCTGCCTTCAGAGCAGGAAAAGTGCTCGGTAGTTGAGCCTCAAAGTTAAAGATCCTGGTTAGGGACAAGTCTGCCTTTAGAGCAGGAAAAGTGCTCGGTAGTTGAGCCTAAAGGGTAACGCTGAGAAGAGCCGGGCCCCAAGTGAGCGGAGCAGCCTCCTAAGCTTGTTGCTATTGGTTACTTCCACACCTGGGCCAGGAGGCAGAGCTTAAGTAACTGGCTCCAGAGAGCGGCAGAAGGCATAAGATTAGAGCAGGAGGGAGAAGGAAAAGTAACAAAAGTAAACATGGGCGCTTTGTTTTCAATTTTTCTGGCTCTTCTAGAGCTGTTAATGTTAAACTCAAATTTTCTGACTCTTTACAAGCTGTTAAAACCTGTGTGGAACCTCTTTAGGAGCTATTTGGAAGATCAGCATTGTTTTAAGGCCATAGAAAAGCTGCCTTCAGCAAGCAGCCCTATGCAGGGGTGGGAGAATTCAGCTTGGGAGATACTAGCCACCTGTTTCTGGTTAATGTTAAACCTGACAACAGTTTGGTATCCCTGGGAAGCTCAAGACCTTAGGGAACTAAAGAAAACAGTGGCAGAGGATGGCTTTCATTCACCCTGGGTAGAGACCATCCTTGGGGGCTTTGCCCACCAGGCTCTCACCCTCAGAGATTGTAAGGAAATGGTCAAGGGTGTGTTCCCCTCACCCATGTTCCTTAAATGGATGGCCTTTTACCAGGAGAAGTGTAGAGTGCAGAGAGAAAAGAACCAACATTGTATCTTTAAGGGAAGAAATGTTTCAATTCGATTGTCTGGCACAAATCCTCAGTCTATAGTTGGACATGTTAATTCTAAGATGTATGAGATAGAGGGGTCAGTCCAATTTAAAGAGAGCTGCCTAGAAGATCAGAAGTGTTGTAAGACAGTTGGAGAAGGACAGACAGCTCTAGAACAACTGAAAGAAGAGCAGTCAGTGAAATCAGGAAAGGAGAACTCAGGCATAAATTGGTATGATACAGATGAGGAATTACAAGATCTGATTGAGAGGATAGAGGAAAGCTCCCTTAGGAAGAAGCAGAAGAAAAAAGGGCCAGAGACTGAAAAGAGCCCACCAGACTGTGTACTGTCAGTGCCTCCCCCCTATAATCCAATCAACAGTGGGGGTCCAGGACTCTCCTTTTACCCAGAGGTTTGGCAAGCAGTGAGATCAGAGCTCCAGCTCACCTACCCAGTTTTTCAAGATGGTCAATCCTTCTTTAGAAAGCATCCTGTGATCTTTCCAAAGATTAAGTCAGCTACCCCTATAGTTGGGGCTCCAAATATGTTTACTGACAAAAACAAAAAAGGGGAATTGGCCAAGGCCATACCCCAAAAGAAAAATTTTTAAATTTGGATGTAGATGGCCTTTCTGCTGTGAATTGTCATCAGTGCAGCAGAGGTTCCTTCAAGAGATTTATGAAGTGGAAAGATATTCTGACAGGTTCATAGCATGGCCAGGATCTGGTATTAATGTGGGTGAGAGGCTCTGTTTTTGTGTTTCCACAGGACCACCGAGATCCCATTTGGGTCTCTGAGCGATTGACAAGGAAGCGTGCCATGCAAAATGGAGAGATCATGCCCAAGAGCCCTGTGCACTCTTCTTCTTCTGTTCCTGGTGGGGAGCCAAGCAGAGCCAAGATGGAGGATTCTGTTGGTGTTTCTAAAACCAATACCACAGTGGGCGGGCATAGCACTCTGGGGAGTTTTGTTCCTCCTGGGTGTGTCCTCTGTTTCTGGCTACTCTGATGAATGAAAAGGGAGCATGCCAAACATAAAGCAGTGGTTTACCAAGCCTTGGTGGCTATCAAGAATGACACATCTTCCAGTGTTTGGCTGGCCTCACTAAAACAATAATCTGCCTCAAACATTCAGGGTTGGTGAAACCCACCAGCTCCATGGCACCCCAAAGACGGGCAACCTTCCCCGAGCACAGACCAACCTAAGACACAGAGCCGTCAGGCGGGGTGGGGGGATAATCCTATGACGGGTAAGGCTGTGATCTCGAAGTGGAATGACCCAAGCCAGGGACCATGGAAGAGTGCATCACCCCCTGGTCCATTATGAGCAGCCTTTAAATAAAATAAAAAAGGGGGAGATGTAGGCAGCTGCTTGGATATGATCGTCAGCCGCTTGGATGATCTTAAGCGGCCGCTTAGAAGATCGTATCCAAGATGGCGGCCGTGGTGGCAATAGACGATTGTACTGCACATGCGCCCCTCCCAAGCGGGTGTATACTGCGCATGCGCCTCTCATGAACAGGTGTATGCTAATGAGGGTTTGCCGAGGAACCAATCCAGGAGGACTTGGCAGCTCAAGCTCGGGTATATAAGGGGCTGTCTCCAGATAGTCGGTGCCACTCCACAGAAGCAAGCAGACCTGCAGCACCTAGGAAGAAGAAGAAGAAGAAGCAGAAGAAGAAGAAGAAGAAGAAGAAGAAGAAGAAGAAGAAGAAGAAGAAGAAGAAGAAGAAGAAGAAGAAGAAGAAGAAGAAGAAAGAAGAAGAAGAAAGAAGAAGAAGAAGAAGAAGAAGAAGAAGAAGAAGAAGAAGAAGAAGAAGAAGAAGAAGAAGAAGCAAGAAGAGCCAAGAAGAGCCAAGAAGAGCTGAGGCATGAAGAAGAGCCGTGCCATCAAGAAGAGCTGTGACACTGAAGAACCTAGGAGAGCTGTAATACCTAGGTACCTTAAAGAGCTGTAACACCTGGGTACCTAGGAGAGCTGTAACACAAAAGAATATTCCTGAGTAAACCATCGAGAGAAGAAGTCTGAGTGTGTTCATCGTTATTGCTGCCGTCTGGGCAGCAAGGCGTTGTACAATACAAACCCTAAGAGAACACAAATGCCAGCCCAGACTACTATACCCAGCAAAACTCTCAATCACCATAGATGGAGAAACCAAAGTATTCCATGACAAAACCAAATTCACACAATACATTTCCACAAATCTAGCCCTTCAAAGAGTAATAAATGAAAAACTCCAACACAAGAAGGGGAACTACATCCCTGAAAAAGCAAAAATGTAATCTTCCAATAAAACTAAAAGAAGATAAACACATGAATGGAATGCCAGATCTAACTACAAAAAAAAAAAAAAAAAAACAGGAAGCAGCAATTTCTTTTCCTTAATATCTATTAAACTCAATGGACTCAATTCTCCAATAAAAAGACATAGACTATCAGATTGGGTACTTAAAAAGGACCCAATATTTTGTTGCATAAAAGAAACCCACCTCAGTGAAAAAGACAGACACTACCTCAGAATAAAAGGCTGGAAAACAATTCTCCAAGCCAATGGTCCCAAGAAAAAAGCTGGAGTAGCCATTCTAATATCAAATAAAATTGACTTTAACCCTAAAGTGATCAAAAAAGATAAGGAGGGACACTGCATATTCATCAAAGGTATGATCTACCGAGATGAACTCTCAATTTTGAACCTTTATGCTCAAATGCAAGGGCATCTACATTCATAAAAGAAACTTTACTAAAGCTCAAAGCACACATTACACAGCACACAATGGTAGTGGGAGATTTCAATACCCTACTCTCTGCAATGGGCAGATCATGGAAACAGAAACTAAACAAGGACACAGTGAGACTAACAGAAGTTATGAAACAGATGGATTTAACAGATATCTATAGAACATTTCATCCTAAAACAAAAGGATATACCTTCTTCTCAGCACCTCATGATACCTTCTCCAAAATTGACTGTATAATTGGTCACATATCAGGCCTCAACAGATACAAGAAGATAGAAATAATTCCTTGTATTCTATCAGATCACCATGGACTAAGGCTGCTCCTCAAAAACAACATAAACAATAGAATGCCCACATACACGTGGAAGCTTAACAACACTCTACTCAATGATAACTTGGTCAAGGAAGGAATGAAGAAAGAAATTAAAAACTTTCTAGAGTCTAATGAAAATGAAGCTACAACATACCCAAACTTATGGGACACAATGAAAGCAGTCCTAAGAAGAAAGATCATAGCTTTAAGTGCCTTCAAAAAGAAACTGGAAAGAGCATACACCAACAATTTGACAGCACCCCTTTAGGCGCTAGAACAAAAAGAAGCAAATTCACCCAAGAGGAGTCAAAGGCAAGAAATAATCAAACTCAGGGCTGAAATTAACCAAATAGAAACAAAAGGAACTATACAAAGAATCAACAAAACCAGGAGCTGGTTCTTTGAGAAAGTCAACAAAATAGATAAACCATTAGCCAGACTAACTAGAGGGCACAGAGGTAGTTTCCTAATTAACAAGACCAGAAATGATAAAGGAGACATAACAACAGACACTGAGGAAATCCAGAAAATCATGAGAATCTACTACAAAAGCCTATACACAACAAAACTGGAAAACCTGGATGAAATGGACAATTTTCAAGACAGATACCAGGTATCAAAGTTAAATCAAGATCAGATCTATGATCTAAACAGTTCCATATCTGATAAGGAAATAGAAACAGTCATTAATAGTCTCCCAACCAAAAAAAGGCCAGGACCAGATGAGTTTAGTGCAGAATTTTATCAAACCTTCAAAGGAGACCTAATATCAATACTCTTCATACTATTCACCAAAATAGAAACTGAAGGCACTCTACCCAATTCGTTCTATGAAGCCACAATTACTCTTATACCTAAACCACACAGAGACCTAACAAAAAAGAAAGCTTCAAATCAATTTCCCTTATGAATATCAATGCAAATATTCTCAATAAAATTCTTGCAAACCAAATCAAAGAACACATCAAAACAATCATCCACCATGATCAAGT
>NW_022196898.1:106514718-106522753 GCF_008632895.1 Mastomys coucha | reverse complement strand
GGTCCTCAATGAAGGAGTTAGAGAAAGGACCTATGGAGCTGAGGGGTTTGCAGCCCCTTAGGATGAACTACAATATGAACTAACTAGTACCCTCAAAGCTCCCAGGGTCTCAACCACCAACCAAGGATTGCACATGGATGGGTCTGATTGTTCTGGCAGCATGTGTATAGTAGAGGACTGCAAATTCGATCAATAGGAGGAGAGGACCTCAGCCCTGTGAGGTCCTCCCTCTGTGCCCCAGTGTAGGGGAATGCCAGGGCCAATAAGTGGGAGAAGGTGGGGTGGCAGGCATGAGGAAGTGGGAGGCAACAGGGGTTTGTTTTTGTTGATTTTGTTTGTTTCTTTTTTGGAGGGGAAACTGGGAAAGAAGAAATTTATAAGTAAATAAAGAAAATATCTAATAAAAAAGGAAATATTTCTTTATAGGAAAGTGTTATTAATATACATTCTTCTAACTAGCAACAAAGAAAAACTTTTTAAGAGAAAAAAAAAGAATGAATGCCTAGGGTCCCCTAACAATTGGAGCAGGGGATGCCCCTGAACCTCTTGACTGCCTGTGTATCCTGTTCCTCTGGCTGGGTGCCTTGTCCAGCCTTTGTGGAGGATGGTGAGCCTTTTTCTTCATGACTTGATGTACCAGGATAGGGATGGAGATGAGAGGGGCATCTTGATGCATAAACATAACATTTAATTCATGACATTCCATATCCTCATGTACATCTTAGAATGCAAAATACATCCAGTCTATTGCCACAAATTCCCATACATTTAATAGATCTGAAATTATTTAGTCTATTCAGAGCTCAAGGAATCTGAAGTCTATGATTATTAAATGACAGTTTGCAAACTTCCAAGGCACCATGGTACCGATAATACATTTTCATTTGTAAAAGGAGGAGGAGAAGAATTGCAAAGGTAGACTGGACCAAAGCAAGACTCCAGGTCACAGTTGTAAATATGTGGCATTTAAGTAAATGTGATTAATTTGTTCTGCATCCCTTCCTATAACCTGCCCATGTTCACTAAAAAGCACACTAACTTGTGTTACATAAAACTTGAGCCGGGCAGTGGTGGCACACACCTTTAATCCCAGCACTTGGGAGGTAGAGGCAGGCAGATTTCTGAGTTCAAGGCCAGCCTGGTCTACAGAGTGAGCTCCAGGACAACCAAGGCTACACAGATAAACCCTGTCTTGAAAAAACAAAAATAAAACAAAGCAAAACAAAAAAACTTGAAACATATCCAAACACATAAGAAATCAAAAGCCATCCTTTATCCATCATTCCAAAGCACTACCATTATATTTTCTCTTATTTTCTTACATTAGCCATCATGACTTTTCCATGTGGTCAAGTTATATTGACAGTAAATTCCCATTTTTTGTTCTCCTCCATCTCATTGGAGTTTCAGTGGTACAGCAATGCTTACATAATAGGAATAAAGCTTGTCAATCTCAAAGACAAGCTTTTGAAAGACTTTTTTTTTTTTTGAGTTTTTTAATCTCAGTAATACTTTTTAAAATGAATTCATTTAATTGGCATAAAATTCTCTTCATTCTTAAAATGGCATAATACTATTTTTTGGTGCAACTAAGACAAAATACATAAAAATATTGATAAGCTAAAAATTGATCCATAGCACTGAACATGTGGTAGAATCATTTTAGGGATATATCAACAATGGAAATACTTCCTAGAAAAATGTTGGCTTTCCTGAACTGATGAACTAATGAAGAAACTCTAGTTTCTTTTACAACTTTAAAACTAAGGTCAGCATATACAATTATTTCTTTGCGTTCCAATGAAAGCTTTGCACCATAGAGGCTCACCTAACACAATAACTTTGGAATAGCATACAACGCATTTTGCTCTGCCGGGCACAAAATGTACAAACTTTCATTTACATTATGTAGCTTGATGGTAATAAATAAATGCCTTTTTTGTCAGTTTGAACCAAGTATGGGTCAATTAATTACCTTACCCTAGAAACTCTTACCCCTGTGTTTTTTTGTTTCTTTGTTTGTTTGCTTGCTTGTTTGCTTGTTTTTTGGTTTGGGAGGGTTTTGTTTGTTTTTTGTTTTTGTTATGTCTTGTTTTGTTTTGAGACAGGGTTTCTCTGTATAGTCCTGGCTGTCCTGGAACTCATTCTGTAGACCAGGTTGGTCTTGAACTCAGAAATCTACCTGCTTATGCCTCCCAAGTGCTGGAATTAAAGGCGTGTGCAACCACTGCCTGGCTTCTCTTTCTCTTTCTTATTCTGCTCAGTTCTTTATTTTCTTATTTATTTATGGATGGATTGAAATAGAGTTTCACATAGCCCCAGTTGGCCTTGGTATATATAGTAGGAGAAAAGTGATCCTCCTACCTCTTCTTGTGAAATACTGACATTGCAGATGCATGCCACCACACGTGGATTCTTTATTTTATATTTTAATCATACAAGACTTAACATAAAAGGGAAAAATGTTGTTTTTAACCCAATTAAAGAAAAGTGTGCCAAAATTGGCTAAGTAAATAATTGACCTACAAATGCCTTTTCCTGTGACTGCAGTGATTTAACACTGAAAAAAATAAAACTAAAAATATGAACCATTGAAATTCACATAGGATGTCCTCTTAGAAGTACTTAATGATTTGGTTGATTCTAATTGCATTGCAAGAAGAATATGAGTGCCAGATCTTGAGTCAAAGACAAATTTGCTTAGATTTTTTTAAAAAATGCAGTATACATTTCCTTTGCATTTTAGAATAGAAATAAAAATAATCTTGATGGCAAAAGGAAAATTGATTAAAATATTTTTAAGATTGCATTCTCAATATGTTCATTAGGCCATATAAGAAGTTCTAACTTGAGGATCATTCTGGTGAGTGGTGAGTTTGTGTCTGAGTGTATGAGTGTTATATCAGACACACACAGACACACACACACACACACACACACACACACACATATACAGTTGCACATGCCTATGTTTCAATGTGCAGAAGCCAAAGCCAGAGGAGGATAATGTCAGTAGTCTTCCTCTATTGGTTTCTGTCTTATATTTGAGAAAAGGACTCTCACTGAAAGTGAATTTCACATTTCAACTAGGTTATCTGGCCACCAAGTGCCTGAAATCCACCTGTCTCTGCCTTACAATACTAAGTTTATAGACATTCATGCCCAGGCCTTGCTTTCAATTGTGGGCTAGAGATGTGAGCTCATGTCCTTGGTTTGACATAAAGCATTCTTTCTCATTAATTTATCTCTCCCAGATTGTGTGGTTTTGTTTTACATTTTGTTTTGTCTTTAGACAAAAGAAAAACCAGGACTTCTCTGCTGGAAGAAATAATTAGAGTGGAGATGAACTTACTAAAACAAGAAAAGATAATCACTTCATGGTTGTATTCTAGAAAACCTTAATGAGAGGCACATTTGCCCTCAGTTTTCCATACTGCAAAGGTATCACTGACTCTCAATGTTATTGTCCACTTTTTCAGTTATGCATCACCATTGTCTAAAAGAAGCAGCAAATTTTAAAAATAAACAGTTTATAATTTCAAAGTAAATGTTATTACAATATATTATTATAATAATTCTACCATATTATTTTTTATAATTGTTAGTTTACTACTATGCGTAGTTTAAGAATTCAATGTTACTATGGGTGGTATGTCAAAAATATAGTCCATTCAGGATTTGGCTTGGAGCACTTGGTCTACAGATAAATAGTGGTGTAGCCTTGCATTTAATAGTTGAACATCTTATCTTCCTCTTACTGCTTTAGTACAAAGCACTAAAGTTATTCCTATGGACATGGCACCACCATTTCTTAGGTGATCTGGTATTATCCACAGAAGCATTTCAGTGCATTAAAGCATTATGTATTTTCATCCATTTCTATTATTATATCTTAGTAAGGTCAGTGATATGGAGAAGTTATGTAATTAAATGATTAAATGGTTGACTGACACACATGAAAGGTGAAAATTACTACTCCCCCACCACACAGATATACCAGCATATCATTTATGGAGTTTAATTTAGTTGAAAATTATACAAACGAGCTCTGTGCCTTTTACTATTAAAACACTGAAGGTGATACTTCAAATTATGTGACACAGGAAGTCTCTGGTCTTCAAAAAATAGTTTTAATATTAGTTGTGTACTCTGTGGTGGTATCTTTAAGTAACCAGCCTCAAGTTTAGCTTAATTGATCTAATCATGACATTAAACATTCATTACCAAAAATAGCACAATTATCCTAATTAGTTTTTTGACCTTCGACTAGCTTTTAGAAAATCCTTCTTGGATTACTGCTGTACTAGGAACATGACATTCTTTCTATGACTAGTTGAGCCTTTCTAAGTTACAAAAGTACCTGAGGTAATAACAATTCAGTGTAAAATGGTTGCGTTCTCTACCCTTCCCTGCAGCCTGGTGTTGAAAGGGTCCAATGGGAAAAGGAACAAAGAGAAATAGCCACAAGTTATTTGTTTACAGTGACCAACACTCAAGGGGCTTCCAGTGTTCTCAGTTCTTTCCTCAAGAATAACATGCAATGGTGAGCAGAGGGATCAGCATAGAAAATGAGGCAAAGGAATGGGGTAGGGATCAGGTAGACCAACACAAACAATGTGACAAACAGTTGGAGTGGTGTACAGCCCTATTTTCCCTTCAAAAAGCCTTAAATATATGATTTTTGCATGTTCTTGAACACAGGCGAGTGTGGGAAAGGGGATAAAAATATATATAATTGAGTTAAGTTCAAGCACAATAGCCCAGAACTTTCAATGAAGAGTCCTTGAATGAGGGAGCCTAGACTACAATTAGATATGGTAATTAAGTAAGGTTGCTGGGATAGAGGTAAATTCCTAGCTACCAAGGCCTTCTAGCAAAGAAATGCACTGTGTACTTCCTGAATGTCAGATATGGTACAGGAATAACAGCCTGTACTCATAATGACTGCTCAAGTGTATGTTATAATACCATATAGTTAGGCAAAACATATTACATACAGGATTAGGCTTGACTAGAATCCTCATTGATGCATTTGCTCCAGCCCTCATCTTGTGGGATATATTATCCATATGTATAAACTGATATTATCAGATCAGGAAGACTCCAGTAAATAGCATAAAATGATATTTATTTTTCATTTGTGGTCACCATCCCTAGAAACATAGACCTATGGTCAGTGATACTCTCTCTCCTTTACATTTCTTAGTATGGATTACTTCTCCTCCCCTCTTTCTCTCTCTCCAAACACACACTAAATGTTCCTTTTCAGCCTTCTTTCTTATTAGATAAATTTTTTCCACTTATTTTAATATCTATGCCCTTCTTGCTTCTGTTAATTTGGAAGTCTGTTTCTTTTACAAGTCTGCTTTTCTTACTTAACAGGCTTGTACCAAGCTCTGTATTTTCTTCAGGCCTTGATATCACTGGTAGATTTATATGTCTGGGTTAGTGCTTCCTGTAGCCATCAGGCTACACTTACTAGACATGGGTAATATCCAAATACAATTTGGCTGTGTTCACTTGCTTGGCAATCATCCTGTTCATCTTCCTTGCATCTCTGGCTCTGTCTCTTTAGTAGTAGACCAGGTTTTAGCCTACCATTGTTTTTGTTCTATTCTTCATCCTCTTTACTGGTGATGACTTTCTCTGTTCCTTCAGAGACGCTTAAACTTATAGTTTCTTATAGATATATTTTATTATTTTTCTATAAAAGAGAAACACTTTCCCCCAAAGACAATGTGATAGCAACTTCAACACTATAGTACAGTATAAAAGCTACAGATTATTTAAGGGGAAAATGTAATAATGTTCTATATTAATATATAAATTATAATCTACTATGATGAAGTACTATAGTCTGTATTATCAAACAAGCCTTAAACACCAAAAGGATGTGAAACAATACTTAAAAAAGAGGCAGATGTATATAGAGAATAATTTTTAAGATACTAGAATTGTGGTACAAATTCTGGTGCTTCCTAATACAGTAAACAGGTGATTAGAGCCCCAGTTACCCAAAATTAGTGGCCTGACAGTTTCCAGTCTTCAGCTCAGAGGAAAAACTTCAGAAAGAAGCTAAGATATTTCGAGTTGAGAAAGTGGATAGTGAATTCTGGGAAAATGAAGTGGCCTGACAGACTACCAAAAGGTGAACAAGACTGTTGAGAACTACATGGTATCACTCTCTAGCACTCACCTAATGTCAAGAGAAACAAGGTAGATATGAGCAGTTAATGTAACAAAAGTTATATTTTATTATAATGAGACTGTCCACACAAAGTTCACATGCTAAATTCCTAACTATGAACTATAGTCTATGTCTATCTCCCCAGGGTTATTCACTTATGCCATGTATTTCAGCTGAAGATCAGGCTAGTCTCTAAAGTTATACTTGATTTAAGGGATCCTGGAATAGACACGTCAGCCAGAAGGCAGATCAAGGTGCCATTATTCTAGATGTGCAAAGCAGAGCATTCCTCTTGGTTTTGGTCAATATACACTCCAATGGGTGTCATAGGGTTCTAAGCCTATGTCTGGTTATCTTGAATGAGTGATATCATTGAATTCTGGTTATCAGATACAGTCTTGATTATAGTATAAATTACTCTTACATGTTTAAACAGAATTTTTGATTATGATTGTTACATCTGCACAATGATCAGAACATGCTTGTGAGGAAACAAACTGAGATGAAAAAAGATGTACAGCTCTACTCATCCAAAGCTAGAATACTCTCTTCACATCAAAACAGATGAACAGATATACAAGGTGTTAAGTAGAGAAATCAAGATGTTCCTCCAGTATATATCTGTCATTGGAGAATGGTTAAGTATTCATAAATAACATATACCCATGCTCAAAAAGAACAAATTTTCAGACAAATGGAATGCAAAATGGAACTCAAGAGTGCAGCAAGATCCACCATTCAATAAGGTCAAGTTTGCAGGGTGTGGATCCTAATTTGATATTGTCAGGTATACCAAATGAGCAGGAATATATGAGTAATAAGAAATCAGTCAGGAAGCTTCAAAGTCCCCATACAGATGGAGGTCTTTGAATTAGTAGATAATGTCATCAAATTATTATAATAGTTATTATTATTTCATTCCATTTCTTCAAGCTATGAGGCAATAAGGAAGACATTAATAGGTTTACATTGAGTTATGAAGATGGAAATTTTAATGTGATGAGGCACACTGTATATGATGAACAGTGCATGAAATGCAGCCAAGGAGAATGAATGTATTTGAAGATATTTTGAAAGAATTCACAGACAGGAGGAGAGAAAAAGCAAACTAAAATGAAATGGGTTTGGTGATCTGTCAAACAACTTCAGCAACTGAGTATGTAACTGTGCAAAAGTCCTGTGTGGTAAAACTGACCTAGAGATCCAAACAGCAGGACTACAAGGGGAAATAAACCAAGGTCCATCATGGCAAGTCATACAAAAAAAGAAAGAAAGAGAAAATCTTACCAGTTAAAGGAAAAAGGCTCTATTTATATGAAATAAATTCAAGGATGAAAGCAGATTTTCCCTCAAAAATAATTCAAGTGAGAAGAATCAGCAAAACATGGGAAAGTGTACCAGCCTACAATAACAACCCAGGAGAAATCTATTTTTAAATATTTCCAAAATAAAGGTTAAATAAAGTAAGTTTGAGACATAAACAAGTGAAAGAATTCATGGTCATCAGAATCTCATTACACAAACAAAGAAGAAAAGTAATTCTTCAGGCAGAACAAAAATGATACAAAATGAAATACCAGATGCAGAGAGCCGATCCCCGAGCAAGAGACCTCATAAACAAAGCCATTATTTGGCTAAGCTACTGCTATTGGTTGCTTCTACGGGGCTTGTCTCCCCTTAAGATCTGGCAGATGGATATGACACATGTTTCTGAATTTAGAACTTTAAAATATATTCATGTATCTGTAGATACATGTTCTGAGATCATTCATGCCACCCTTTTGAGTAGAGAAAAGGCATACAATGTCATCTCGCATTGCCTAGAGGCATGGGCTGCTTGGGGCAAAC
>NW_022196898.1:106499922-106514466 GCF_008632895.1 Mastomys coucha | reverse complement strand
ACTGCCATATAATCCTCAAGGACAGGACATCGTAGAGTGTGCACATCACACTCTTAAAGAACTTTTACAAAAACAAAAAGAGGGAATTGGCCAAGGCCATACCCCAAAAGAAAGAATTGCTTTTGATCTTTTTACCTTAAAATTTTTAAAATTTGGATGTAGATGGCCTTTCTGCTGCGGATTGTCATCAGTGCAGCAGAGGTTCCTTGAAGGGATTTATGAAGTAGAAAGATATTCCTACAGGTTCATGGCATGGCCCAGATCCGGTATTGATGTGGGCGAGATGTATTTCCACAGGACCACCGAGATCCCATTTGGGTGTCCAAGCAATTGACAAGGAAGTGTGCCACACAGAATGGAGAGATCGTGCCCGAGAGTCCTGTGCACCCTTCTTCTTCTGTTCCTGGCAGAGAGCCAAGCAGAGCCGAGATAGAGGATTCTGTCAGTGTTTCCAAGACCAATGCCAATATGACATAATGCTCGAGTGTTTCCTCACCTTTTTAGTACCAATAGAAGTTTAAATGTTTCATTTTTGCCTTTAGATTGGTTGGTCTCCTATTGCTGGTCTGCCTTGTGGGCCTGTGGTATATATACAAGATCAGGTTCACTTAGAGAAGGAATGCAGCCATGATTGTGCAAGCATTTACGGCCATTGAGGCAGGACAGTTCCCCCAGACATGGCTAACAGTCATGTATCAGTGATGTCCATCATGTTCAGGCTGTAAGGCTGAGCACTGCACTTGAGATACACTGTTTGCTGCTAGTGGTCTCAAGAAGAGCATGTCTGATTGATGCAATTTTCCCATTTCCCCAATTCTCCCATTCATTCCTGCCTCTGGAAAAATGGTATCGGACGGGTCTGGCTTGGACTGGGTGGGTGACACCTGGCAAAGAGCCTGTACAATGTCCCCAATTTATTCACCAGAGATCAGACCTCCACTCTTGCCTGTTTCATTTAAAAACTAAAAGGGGGAACTGTGGAGAGCCGAGCCCCGAGCGAGAGGCCTTGTAAACAAAGCCCTTATTTGGCTAAGCTACTGCTATTGGTTGCTTCTACATCTGGTGATCTATCTGCTTTTGCTACATGGCCCATTGGGATTGGCTAAGCTTGGGAGTACTCAACAGCCAAGGGTGGGCCGGGAGGCGGGGCTTAAGTAAGCTCCAGAGAGGCAGGAGCTGCAGAAGACAATGAGATTAGAGCAGGAGGAGAAGCAGGCAGGAGAGAGCAGGAGGGAGAAGCATTGTAAAAGGTCCTGGAATAAACTGCAAAAAGGAAGAACTCGTGTAGTTCCTTTCTTGCTGGACGAGGAGGGCCCAACAACCAGATACAAATGAAAGAAAGACTAGGACTGATGGTTATGTGGGTAAATGTGATATTTCCCCTGCCTTAGTTTCTCTCTCTCTCTCTCTCTCTCTCTCTCTCTCTCTCTCTCTCTCTCTCTCTCTCTCTCTCTCTTTCTCTCTCTCTCTCTTTCTCCTTCTTGCTCTAGCATTCCCCTACACTGGGGTATCAAACACCCTCAGGCCCAAAGGACTCTCCTCCCATTGAAGTACAACAAGGCCCTTTTCCACCACATAAGCGGGCAGAGCCATGGGTCCCTCCGTATGTATTCTTTGGTTGGTAGTACAGGTCCGGGAGCTCCAGAGGGTCAAGCCAGTTGACATTGTTGCTCCTTCCACAACTTCCTCAGCTCCTTCAATCCCTTCTCCAACTCCTCCATCTAGGACCCCATGCTCAGTCCAATGGTTGGCCGCAAGCATCCCCCTCTGTATTTGTCAGGCTCTGGCAGAGCCTCTCAGGAGACAGCCTTATCAGCCTTCAATAAGCAAGCACTTCCCAGCATCCACAATAGGATCCAGGTTTTGTGACTGTATATGGGATGGATCCCCAGGTGGGGCAGTTTCTTTGGATGACCTTTCCAACAACCTCTGATCCACATTTTGATTCCATATTTAGTTCATCCTTCTAAGAAGCACTGAAGCATCCACATTTTGGTCTTCCACTTGGGCTTCATATGGTCTGTGAATTGACTGATTTCCAGAGTGGTTTTACCATTTTGCAATCCCACCTAAGGGTCTATCTTGTCGATTTTCTCAAAGAATCAGCTCCTGGCTTTCTTAATTCCTTGTATAGTTCTGTTTCTACTTGGTTGATTTTCAGCTCTAAGTTTGATTATTTCCTGCTATATACTCCTCTTGGGTATATTTGCTTCTTTTTGTTCTAGAGCTTTTAGATGTGGTGTCAGCCTGCTAGTATATGCACGCTACAGTTCCTTTTTGGAGGCACTCAGAGCTATGAGTTTTCCTCATAGAACTGCTTTCAATGTTTCCCATAAGTATGGATATGTTGTGCCTTCATTTTCATTAAATTCTAAAAAGGCTTTAATTACTTTTTTTATTTCTTCCTTGATCAAGTAATCATTGAGTAGAGCTTTGTTGAGCTTCCATTTGTATGTGGGCTTTCTGTTGTTTTTGTTTTTATTAAATAGGAGCTTGGTGATCTGATAGGATACATGGGATTATTTCAATCTTCTTGTATATGTTGAGGCCTATTTTTTGACTGATTATATGGACAATTTTGGAGAAGGTACAATGAGGTGCTAAGAAGAAGATGTATTCTTTTGATTTAGGATGAAATACTTTATAGGTATCTGTTACATCCATTTGGTCTATAATTCAGTTAGTTACACCGTGTCTCTGTTTAGTTTGTGATTCCATGACCTGTTCATTGATGAGATTGAGGTGTTGAAGTCTCCAACTATTATTGTGTGAGGTGTAATGTGTGTTTTAAGATTTAGTAAAGTTTCTTTTATGAATGTGGGTGTCCTTGAATTTGGAACATAGATGTTCTGAATTAAGAGTTCTTGGTAGATTTTTTCTTTGATGTGTATGACATGTCCTTCCTTATCTTTTTAAATAACTTTTGGTTGTAAGTCAATTTTATTTGATATTAGAATGGCTAGTCCAGCTTGTTTCTTGGGAATGCTTGCTTGGAAAGTTGTTTTCCAGCCCTTTACTCTGTGGTAGTGTCTGTCTTTGATACTGAGGTGCATTTCCTGTATGCAGCAAAATGCTGGATCCTGTTTATATATCCAGTCTGTTAGTCTATGCTTTTTATTGAGGAATTGAGTCCACTAATGTTAAGAGATATTAAGGAATAGTGATTGTTGCTTCCTGTTGTTTTTGATGTTATTTTTATGTTTGTGTGGCTATCTTCTTTTGGGTTTGTTGAAAGATTACTTTCTTGCTTTTTCTAGGGTATAGTTTCCCTCCTTGTGTTGGAGTTTTCCCATCTATTATCAATTGTAGGACTAAATTTGTGGAAACATATTGTATAAGTTTGGTTTTGTCATGGAATATCTTGGTTCTCCATTGATGGTAACTGAGAATTTTGCTTGATATAATAGTCTGGGATGGCATTTGCGTTCTCTTAGAGTCTGTATGACATCTTTCCAGCATCTTCTAACTTTCATAGTCCTTGGTGAGAAGTTGGTTATAATTCTGATAGGTCTGCCTTTCTGTTTCTTGACGTTTTTCCTTTACTGCTTTTAATATTCTTTCTTTGTTTTGTCCATTTGGTGTTTTGATTATTATTTGACAGGAAGCATTTCTTTTCTGTTCCAGTATATTTGGAGTTCTGTATGCTTTTTTTTCATGTTCATGAGCATCTCTTTATTTAGGTTAAAGACTTTTTCTACTATAATTTTGTTGAAGATATTTACTGGCCCTTTAAGTTGGGATATGCCTGCTGGAGGAAATTTCACTATCAATAGAGAAATTAATTACCAAGGATTGGGAACTAGTGTCTCCATAGGCCTTAGTGTGGGAGGTACACCTACAGGTGCTTCTGCCCTAGTTTTGCAAGGCCAGAAACATAAATAAAAAATTGCTGTGTCTTCCTGTGACCCTAGTTCCTCAGTTGACCTTGCTAACTCCCGCCGAGTATTTAAGATGGGATAGCCCCCAGATATTAGAATAAAGCGAGCTGTTTTTCTCCCTTTAGTGGCTGGCACCTCCTTGATAACCTCTGTTATGGCTGCCGTTTTGGCTGGGAGGGGCTTTAGCCCATTCTCTTCTCACCACTGCCAAATTATCCCAACAGTTTGCATTGGCAGTGGAAGCCTCCAGTGAATCATTAGCTTCTTCACAGAGACAAATAACTTCCCTTGCCCAGGTGCCTTACAGAGCATTTGATTTGCTGACTGCTGAGAAGGGTGGCAACCATTTATTTCTGAAAGAAGAAAACTGGTTTTATGTAAATGAGTTCAGCCTAGTGAAGGCTCGGGTCTAACAGTTACACAAACTTAATTTTGAGCTCCAGAGAAAACAGTTTTCAGCCACTACTGATAATTGGTGGAAATCCTCCATGTTCACCCTCTTGATGCCCCTCCTCAGACCTTTAATAAGCATTTTATTATTAGTAACCTTGGGGCCTTTCAGTTTAAACAAAATTACTGGCTTTATAAAATAGCAGATTGATTCCATGGCATCAAGACCCTTGCAAACTCATTATCATAGGTTTGATTTGGCTGATAGAGGTGTTGCCAAGCCTGAGGTTGATAATTCTCCTTTGGTTCTGGAAAAAAAATCAATCCAGGATGGGCACCAGTGTGGGCTTTGAGGCTAAGCACCGCAGGGGAAGGTTTCACTCGGATCATTTCTGAATTCCCTGTGAGACAAACCTGGTTTGCAAAGAGGTTGGTATCTGTTTTTTAAAAGATTTTCTACTCTCACAGCCATCCATTGGACTGAGTACAGGGTCCTCAATGAAGGAGCTAGAGAAAGGACCCATGGAGCTAAAGGATTCACAGCCCCTTAGGATGAACAACAATATGAACTAACTACTACCCTCAGAGCTCCCAGGGACTCAAACTCCAACCAAAGAGTACACATGGTAGGACTCATGGCTCCAGCAGCATATGTATAGCAAAGGATGGCCAAGTTGGTCATCAATGGGACCAGAGGCCCTTGGCCCTGTCAAGGTTCTATGCCCAGGTGTAGGGGAATGCCAGGGCCAGTAAGCAGGAGGGGGTGACATGGTGAGCATGGGGAGGGGGGAGGGAACAGGGGTTTGTTTTAGTTTTTTTTTTTTTTTTTTGGTGAGGGGAACCTAGGAAAGGAGATATTGTAAATAAAGAAAACATCTAATTAAAAAAATATTTTCTAAAAGAAAGCTCTGCCTCCCCTCCCCAAAAGATACCAAGAGCCACGACTGTGGGACATGATGGTAATCGAACCCATAGGAAGAATCAGGTCAATGTTCCCCCACCCCATGCTGGTTAACACCCACTCATCAAAGGATGAGGCAACTATATGATCACCACAGTTCCTTAAGGCATCAATTAAAAATAATAAAAAGGGAGGAGGTGCCTGGAGCCCTGGTTTTAACCATGACCTCGTGGATAATTACTAGCTTACACATACAGCTCCGAGAGAACATATGTAGTCTAATAGTAAGAATATTTGTGGGTGTGGAGGACACTGTGACCACTGGTTCCAGAAACTGAAGATTGTAATCTGGCTTTAGGAATGCACCTGGACTCTTCTGCCTTCCCTTGAAGCTTTCTCCTGCTTGTTTTATATTGCCATCCCTGAAGTAAAGTTTTCAGAGCTTGATCAGACAATGTCTTGCTCTCATTCTTCATGTCTCTTGTTCTCCTCAGTCTCTCTCCCCTTCCCTAGGTCCCTGCTGAATTCCCTACAGGTTATGGCAAACCTATATGTGATTTAAGATCTAGAAACAAAGTCTTTCTGTCCTACTACTGGTACCTGTGTCATTATAGAGATATCTTATCCTTTCAGTTTAAAAACATTGAACCAAACCTCCTGTTTCAATATCCTCTATAGGGATTTCCATTTTTCACCAGACATAAGCTTTGTAGGTTTTCCAGAGTCTTTGTATCTTGATTTCTAAGGATTCAATTTGTCATATAAGTTTTGATTATGTAAATTATATATGATTAGATCTAGTAATTCAGGCCCATAATCTTAGCTTTGAAGAAGGATGAAGCAAGACCCTAAGTCCCACACCTGCATAGACTACAGACTGAGTTCAAGATCAACCTTGGAAACCTAGTAAGATCCTCTCTCAACACAAAAATCATTCACAAGATGCTGTGGGTATATTTCTGTGGTAGAGCACTTGTCTAACTTGACAGAGTCTGGATATTCAATCCCCATTTCTGGGAAATTATTATTGCATTCACTAATTCACACTACTTTCCATTATTAATCTATATTTTCAAATAGGAATAATGTTTCTAATCCCTGTGATGAAGAAGAGAGTTAACACATTTGTCTACCTCTGTGTCAATATTACAAACTACATTGCAATCACTAGTAAAAGTTACAGCTGAATTGATGAGAAACACAATGAAAATAAAATGGTGTTCAGTAAGTTAGAAAGAAGAGAAACAGAACAAGAAAATACAAAATAAACACACAATGTACACTAAGTTAATAGAAAATATAATCACATCAATAATTATACTGAAGTGCCTCCAATTTAAAAACAGAAATTGTTACACAGCAGGACTTAAAAAGCCATATTCAAGTTGATGCCTCTTTTCTGAAAATTACTTTAAATTACAATGGTCTATGGGTATAGCTCCGAATGATTTCATTCATAAGTTTTAAGAGAAATTTAAGGGGAAAATGTCAATTCAATCAATATAAACATTTCTTGAAATTGAGGAGGAGGAACTACTGAAAATCCATTGTACAAACAAGGCCAGCCATGCAAGCTAGATTCCTCCTGGAAAGGATTTTAAATCTACCCAGAAAGACTGGGGAAACTATCATGTACCTCTTTTAATAGAAACTTGTTTATTTTATGTAAGGTGACAATGCAAGGCTATGCCTTGAAATAATGTTATCTTTTTTTGTTGCTACCTTTAGCATACATTCTAATCAAAGAAAAATTTCAATAAAAAGAACAAAGACAGAATTTTACCATGAATAGAATCTTGGTTGCAAATTATTTAAATATCTGCTATTCTGAAATTCTGGTTCATTTATCATTTGCTGAGAAACCTTTAAAGGTTATTGTAAAAGTGAAGTGATTTTTCTTGACAGAAATTTTGTATACCATTTCTTTGATGCAAGCTACTTCAATTACCACTTAGCTAATGAACCCTTCAGATTTCATTTGCATAATTGGTGCCAATTTTGAGAAGAGGAATTTATCCTGCTGGGATAAAAGCATCATCGGACACACCAATAAAGTGATGATTATTTAGTTTAAGATGTTCATGCACATGACACCAAGCAGACAGGCAGAAACATCAAGTTGTCATTCTGGACCTCTAAAGTCCATGATTTTTTTGTGTGTGTTTTCAGAGCCAGGGGCTCAAATGTGACTGAGTGTACATTCATTAGGTTATAACCAGCAATTGAGTGGAATTTTCAGACAGTCCAGTAGTCATAGCTTCAAAGAGAGCAGCCCCCATTTTTAAAAGGAGGGTATTTTTATGTAATATATCTTAATCCTTATGAATCTAAAATCTCTCACAGTCTAGCTTTGCTCGTAAGGTCCAGAGCCATGGACTTATTTGTATTCCAAATCCTCTACCTGGTGTCCTCTTCTGCATTAGGGTCTGTGTCAACCACTTTACATACATTTTATCATCTTTTCTATATAGCTCTAGTTTAGAAAGGACATTATACTACCCATTCTTATTTACATGAAAAAAAAGACTACAAATAAATTCCAGTTCGAATAGCTGGGGGAGAAAGATGTTGTATTCCAGTGATGTTTTTATGAATCATAAGCCTTTTTAGATCCCATCATACACTGTATCATGTCTTAGAGTTAATCTAACTTTAAACAGAGGTCTTAAAACAAATAACATTTGAAGTCACACTTTAAAAACAAAACAGATTCTCACCTTTCTCCAATATTGTTTTATGGTAAAGAAAACATCCATTTAATAACAAAGAATGTCAGATTTACTCTGCTTTCTCCTATCAATAGGGATAGACCATGTCAACAGGTATTTTGGGTACTGACTTGCATATTCTCTGTAGATGAGCTTTGCTTATCTGAAGAACAAAGCAACAGTTATTTGAAGAATGATATAAAATCATTCTCTCTCACACAAACATTATATTTAACACTAAGTTTAGATCCCTGAATTATAATTATGCTGATATAGAGTGACTCTACAGAAACAAAAATAAGGAAATCATTTGAGCCAATATTCATTTGTGCGTGCGTGTGTGTGTGTGTGTGTGTGTGTGTGTGTAGTAAATCTTGATCTGTCTGGCTTATACACAGCCAGACTTGGATATTCCATAAAACTGATCATGAAGTATAGATAAGTCTTCTAATGAAACAAAACTTAAACTCAGGCTAACAAAACTGACTAGGATCCATACAATCAGTTTCTTCCTGAAACTTCTGAGTAGATTAGACAAGATAAGGCAAAATCAGTACTAAGAGCATTTTCTGTATAACAAAATGATATTTCAGTAAAGACTACACTCACTAGATTGCAACTGACTTAGAATACTGTAAGAGGCCCAGTTTTTATTATAGAAAGCTGCTGTTAACAGAAGTAGAGAAATATACAAGATAAGGAAACAATTCATTAGTCTTAGCCTGGCACCAGAATTCTACTGTCATGGCTTCAGAATATCCCATTTGATAAATGCTATATGTAGGATACAAAAAATGTGAATGTACTATTTGATATCACATAGTTACTATCTTGGTTTCTGGGTCTATACTTTGGGTTAAGTTTAGCACCAACTGTCTATAGCACAATTCACCTAACACCTAAGGACATATTCCCAAACCTTATACCTTACTGTCAATGTCAAAGATAATGTAGAAAGTACTTTACCACAAAGTGAGATCAGACAAATGATGTGTTATTTGGAGGAAGAAAATATATAGATATAGATTTTCGTTATTGTATTTATTATGTTGTTTTAGGAAACAGATGCTTTTCTTTCTTTCTTTCTTTTTATTTAAACTGGAGAGTGCGAATGCAGCAGTCCCCCACTACCAAAAATTATGCAGTTGAGTTTCCCACATTTGGAGAAATCTCAGAGGTTAGCACATCCGGAGTGCAATGGATATACCTCACCGTGGGAAAACCACCTTCATGATCATGGTATCTCCCCTGCTAGGTAAGTATGAAACAGATGCTTTTCAATCCTACATTCTCAGCATTTAGCATAACATTATAGATACTTGAGAAATGTTTAAGGAATGAATAATGAATAAATCAGAAAATGATATATCCAAAGGTCAGGAACATGCCACAGCATGGCTCCTCAACTGATGCTAGGGTTAGAGACCTTCATTAACAATGTTCTTGTTTAATTCTTCTTTTCTAAATGATGCCTGCTAAGATGTAGTACTAATAATGTTTCACCTTGTATTTTTTTTTAAAAAAAATGTATTGTGTCAAAGGGTAGAAAGGAAATGAGTAAGTAGAGATCTAAGAAGAAATGTCAGTCCAAAATCAAAGGATGCTATTAGCAGGTCAAAGTTACCAGAAATGCTTGAGTGGACTCTGACATTTACCCATAGAAGAGACAGAACCACTGAGGTGACATCTTCTGGGAAGTGTTTTCTGAGCATAAAGAGACTGTGTTCCAGAGATAGCCAAAGTTGTACCTTGTGCTGTTGCAGGTCTTGGTAATGTGTAAGAGTCACCCAGGTGGTACTGATTTTTAAGGCATGAAAGGTTCATGAAGAGCAGCTGAGGCTTGGCACAGTGAGAGGCCATGGAAGGTCATTGGTAAAGTGGCAGCCTCGGTTTGCAATTGATTGCCCAGGACTGAAGGGGTCATACAAAGGAGTTGAGGCTTGGCACTATAAAGACAGTCTATGAGAGGCTATTGGTAAAGCCTAGTTACAGCAGTTTTAAACGTAAATCTGCAGCTGCTGGGGGTTGTGGAAAGGGTGAAGTCCCAGAGACCTGGAATAGGGGAGGCTCCCAGAAGTCAATGTAGATGACCTTAGCTGAGATCCCTAATAGTGGGGAGATGGAACCTGAAGAGGTCACCTCCAATAGCCAGACAGGACACCTAGTGGAAGCATAAGAATACCAACTCATCCACAAAACTTTCCTCCCAAAATTTGTCCTGTCTAAAAGAAATGCAGGGATGGAGCAGAGATGGAAGAAAGGTCCAATTACTGGTACAATTTGAAAACCATCCCATGGGAAAGTACCAATCCCTGACATTATTCATGATAATCTGTTATGTTTGCAGACAGTAGCCTAGCATAATTGTCCTCTGAGAGACTCTACCTAATAGCAGACTGAAACAGATCTAGATACCACAGCCAAACATTGGGAGTAGGTTAGGGACATTATGGAGGATTTGGGAGAAAGGATTGAAGGTCCTAAAGGGAACCCCAGAGAAAGACCAACAGAGTTAACAAACCTGGACCCCTGGGAGCTCTCAGAGTCTGAGCGACCAACCAAAGAACATACAGGGGCTGGAACAAGGTCCTCAGCATATATGTAGCAGACAGGCAGTTCAGTCCTCATGGCTGCCTTTTCTGGCCTCAGTGGGAAAGGATGTGCCTTATTTGGCAGAGACTGGATGTGCCAAGTTAGGCTTATCCTCACAGAGAGAAGGGAAGGCAGCCAGGGGAAGGAACTATGTAAGGGAAGGACAGGGAGGAGGAGCAGCATTTGGGATGTAAATAAATAAATAAATAAATAAATACAGGAACAAAACAAAACCAACCAACCAAACAAAAAGTATACCCCTGCCCCAAACAAAAAACAAAAAAACCTTCCAACATCTGAAGGTGCTTGAAGCTGTACTTCAATAGCTAAACTCACACAAAGATGAGGCTGTTAATTACACTGTTACCAGGGGTAGAACAAATGTTCAGATAAACACAAAATTGTTTGATGCCAAATAGGAAAAAATGGTGAGCTGAGAAATAGAAAATGCAAAAAATAATTCATTGCTTACGAATAGGAAATGAGTATGTTAACTTAACTCACATGTCAAAAGGTAAAATGTCTACGATATTGTTTTGTTGTTGCTACTATTTAAATAACATATGTGAACAGTAGTATGGATGCTGATTTAGTTGATGACATATAAAACTTCTGAGGTCATTTTATGTTATCAAATATACACACATTTTTCAAAACTAAGTAAAATGGATAAGTTTTTGTTGTTTTTTTTAAACAGAACATCAAATATCTAACATATATTCTATTGACTCATTGCCAGGCCTTGTGATTCTGGTATTTGAGGTATTTTTCCACAATATTCACTCTTTCTTCTATGGCACAAATGTTTCTAACCCTTGTAATTGGGCACTGCCATGTGACTCTCTGTAACAATGAAATTTGGATAAAAATAATGATATTCCAGCTGCAACTGTGTCTCAAGCATAGTGAATTCAGACTTGGTAGATTAAAACATAGCATGCCCAGTTAACTTTGAAAGTCAGATAAATAAAAACCCTTCCAGGGTAGGCACATTGGTATATCAAATTGGAGAAATTATGAGAAACATGAGAATGTCAGTATTCTCTTTGAATGTCCACAAAAGTTCACTTAAGTTTCTTTACAGGGTAAACAATCTACATTTCCTTATACATGTCAGTAAAGTAATGTTACTAGAAGAGTACATGAAATATATCAATATATCATTAAAGATCTATTTTTCAGTTTTTATATAATTCTTTTCGAGATTTTTTTCTCTTTAAAGAAAATATGTCAATGTTGAATACCCAGTTATTTATATGTGTTTGATTTTCCCTCTTAAATAAAGCCATAAACTGAAACATGAGTGAATACATGAGGGGAATAACTAAGAATCAAGAAAAAACAGAAACTGGACATACCTTGATATTTGGTGGTTGGTAGAGATGTTTTTGGAAGGTTATGACCAGAATTACCTCAAACAACCTTATTACTCAAGAGAAATAGAACATTTGAACGTATTCCTTGTAGGTGAGTGTGAATCAATATTTTTTGGATTAAACTGAGCTGAGTTGAAAATCCTCCCTTGCAACTCTTTCATCCAGAGGCCATGTAATATTGTTCAGGGGAAGAATACTTAGTAATATCAAGAAATAATAATTGCTTCCAAGTTCTCTACCATCATTTTTCAAGCTCCCCATTTTCCACAACCCCTCTTAATACTTTTCTAACTTTGTTTATTAATCTCACGTAGAGCATCAGAAAATGGGGCCAATTCACAGATGGAAAGTTAGAACTTGGGCCAGGCAGCTAATGTATTCATTCACTGCCTTCCAGAGTTAGCAGAGTGTGTCCAGCTGGTTGAACATAATAGATGTATTAATACAAAGCAGTATCCTAATCAGTGAGTTGAGACTAAAATTTCTTTGAACAGAAATAAACCTACACCATCACAGTTCATGTCCCACAGACTCCATGGGGAAAAAAGCTCATGCCTGCTAAAACTAAGATTTTCATAGCATCTAGTCGGGGCTTTCTGATAATAAGCAGTGTAGGTATGTACTGTGTTCTGCAACTTCTATCTCATTTCCCTTTGAGATTTTTAATCAATGCCTCATAAGAGGTCCACAGGATAATTTTTATATACTTGAAAACAGAAAACAATGTTCAAATTTAAATATTTTGAAAGTGTCTTGTGTTACATCCCCTCTTCACTTCAGTCATCCATCGGACCCCTGACAGCCTCTGTTTGAGGGCTAACACCTGAGAGCTAAGACAGATACTCTCTGTTGACTGTTTATCTTTGAAGAAGCCGCCTGACCACACCTACCACCTGAATACACCCATCACCTGAGCACACCCACTGCCTGAGTATGCCAGCCCCTGAAGATCTTCTGAACCTGGAGACTTTGGCTGAACTTTCTTCATAGTTAATCTAGAGACTTGTTTTCAGTTTCCCCTGTGATTATAAAAACCCTTGTTTGTTCTCAGTAAAGTGGAGCCTTGATTGGTACACAACTTGGTTTCGCGTTTTCTCTTGCATTTCAAACCCTCTCTTTCAGGTCCTTTATTTCCTCCTAACTGAGGAGAACCCTGTTCATGAAACTGCGGGCAGTTCAGTCTTGCAGTCTAGTATTAAACAAGGTAGAAAGCCAAGGATGCAAAAATCACAAGTATCAGTTTTTAAATCCAATTTTAATAAAGATTCATAGATTTGGCACACAATTTACAATGAATATCTTAGACGTAATTTTATAACTACAGAAAGAACTCTTCTCCATGTCATCCTACCAGCAGATCTACACAGTGAAGTGGAGAAGTGTGGCAATTCTAAAGCTAAATTGAACAAGTAAACAAAATACTTATCCTTAAAATATCTAAAGGAGTTTAAACTTTAAATAAGTACATTTTTAAAATTTCAAACTTCTTTCTTCATCTTTTGATTCCAGTAGGATAATATTCATAAATATGAACTCCTTGGATATTTCATAAAGCCTGAATGTTATCACAGGATGGTGAAGGAAGCCACAACAAGGCTTCTGGTGGTGAACACACAGGTTGAAAACCTGTGCAGATGAGGTTTTGGAGACAAATAATAAGTACACTTAAGAACACAAAAGCATGTTCCTCTTTCTCCACATACTCACCAGCATCTTTTGTCACCTGAGTTTTTCATCCAATTCATTCTGATTGGTATAATGTGGAATCTCAGGGTTTTGATTTGCATTTCCCTGATATCCAAGGATGTTGAACATTTCTTTAGGTACTTCTCAGCCATTTGAGATTACTCAGTTGAAAAATTATTTGCCTAGCGCTCTACCCCATATTTAATTGAATTATTTGGTTTTCTGGAGTGTAACTTCTTGAATTTTACATATATATGTGTATATATATATACATACACATATATACAATATACATATATATGTGTACAATATATGTATATATGTACAATATGCATATATACAATATACAAATATATTGATATTAGCCCTCTATTGGATATAGGGTTGGTAGAGATATTTTCCCAATTTTTAGGTTGCCATTTTGTCCTATTGATAGTGTCCTTTGCCTTCAGAAGCTTTTCAATTTTCCCATTTGTCAATTGTTGATCTTAGAGCCTAAGCCATTGGTATTTTTTGCAGGAAATTTTCCCCTGTGCCAATGTGTCCCAGGCTATTGCCCATTTTCTTTTCTATTAAATTAAATATATCTGGTTTTATTCAGAGGTCCTTGATCCACGTGAACTTGAGCTCTGTACAAAGAGTTAAAAATGTACCAATTAGCATTCTTCTACATGCAGAATACCAGTTAGATCAGCACCATTTGTTGAAAATGTTTCTTTTTTCAACTTTGTAGTTTTTGATTGCAAGCTAGTAAAATCACTTTGGAAATCAGTCTGGTGCTTCCTCAGAAAATCGGAAATTTGATGAGGACCCAGCTAAACACCACTACTGGATATATACTCAAAAGTTGTTCCACCATATCACAAGAACACATACTGCACTATGTTCATAGCAGTCTTATTTATTTATTTATTCATTTCTTTATTTATTTTATTAGGTGTTTTCTTTATTTACAATATGTCCTTTCCCAGATTCCCCTCTAAAAAATAAAAAATAAAAAATAAAATAAAATA
>NW_022196898.1:106497687-106499224 GCF_008632895.1 Mastomys coucha | reverse complement strand
ATATATATATATATATAATATTGAACACCTAGTCTCCGGCCAGAGCAGAGAGCATTGATAAACAAACCCTTAGTTGGAAAAACTGAGGGCCTCCAGTTTGTGATGCAAGCTGGCATGATTTCTCGTAGCCTATTATGCTTTGCCACGTAGCCGATGCTGATTGGGACCAGGAAAAGTATTTAACCCACAAGGGCTGGGGGCTGGAGATAGATAGGAGTAAGTATGTAAGAAGTAAGATGTAAGGAATAGAAGTAAGAATAGAATTAGGAGTAAGTATGTAGGGAATAGAAGCAAGTAAAGATAGAAGTAAGATGTAAGGAGAGAAATAGAATAGAAGTAAGATGTATGTAAGAATAGGAATAGGAGTAAGTAAGAAGAAAGTAGTAAGATGTAAGTAGTAAGATGTAAGTAGTAAAATAAAAGTAGTAAGATAGAAGTAGTAAGATAGAAGAAGTAAGATGTAAGTAATAAGATGTAAAGATGTAAGTAGTAAAATAGAAGAAGTAAGATAGAAATAAGTAAGATGTAAGAAGCAAGATTACAAGGTTCCTTATTAAACTGCATGGGGAAGAGCTCATTGTTAACTCCTTATTTCCGCTGAATGGAAAGGCAATAGACATTTGGTGGCCCGTACGGGGAAAGACGGACTGAAAGGCACCCAACAGGGACCCTGTACTCAGTCCAATGGATGGCTATGAGCCTCTACTTCTGTATTAGTTGGGTACTCTCAGAGCCCCTCAGGAGATAAGTTTATCAGGCTACTGTTATCCAGTACTTGCTGGCATCCACAATAGTGTCTAAATATGGTGACTGAATATAGGAAGGATTCCCAGGTGGAACAGTCTCTAAATCATCCTTCCTTTAGTCTCTGCTCCAGAGTAAGTCTCTACAACTCCTTCCATGTGTATTTTGTTCCCCCTTTTAAGAAGGAACGAAGTATCCACACCTTGGTCTTTCTTCTTCTTGAGTTTCTTGTGGTTTGTAGTTTGTACATTGTGTATTCTGATCTTCTGTGCTAATATCCACTTATCAGAGAATGCATACCATGCATGTTTTTTGTGATTGGGTTACCTCACTCAGGATGATATTCTCCAGGTCCATCCATTTCCCCAAGAACTTCATAAATTCATTGTTTTTAATCACTGAGTAGTATTGTGTAGATGTACCACATTTTCTGTATCCATTCCTGTTGAGGGACATCTGGGTTGTTTCCAGTTTCTGGCTATTATAAATAAGGCTGCTATGAACATGGTGGAGCATGTGACCTTTTTACATGTTGGAGCATCTTCTGGGTATATGCCCAGGAGTAGTATAGCTGGGTCCTCTGGTAGTACCATGTCCAATTTCCAGAGGAACTGCCAAACTGATTTCCAGAGTGGTTGTACCAGCTTGCAGTTACACCAGCAATGAAGGAATGTCCCTCTTTATCCACAACCTCTCCAGCATCTGCTGTCACCTGAGATCCTAGCCATTCTTACTGGTATGAGGTTGAATCTCAGGGTTGTTTTGATTTGCGTTTCCCTGATGACTAAGGATG
>NW_022196898.1:106488092-106497677 GCF_008632895.1 Mastomys coucha | reverse complement strand
TCTTCTTTCCCAGTTTCCCCTCCAAAAAACAAAGAAACAAATAAAAACAACAAAAACAAATCCCTGTTGCCTCCCCCCTCCCCATGCCTGCCACCCCACCCTCTTCCACTTATTGGCCCTGGCATTCCCCTACACTGGGGCACAGAACCTTCACAGGTCCAAGGTCCTCTCCTCCTACTGATGATCGAATTTGCAATCCTCTACTATATATATGCTGCCAGAACAATCAGACCCATCCATGTGCAGTCCTTGTTTAGTGGTTGAGACCCTGGGAGCTCTGAGGGTACTAGTTAGTTCATATTGTTGTTCCTCCTAAGGGACGTTTCTTTAAGTGCTTCTTAGCCATTCAGTATTCCTTAGTTGAGAATTCTTTGTTTAGCTCTGTTCCGCATTTTTTTAATAGGGTTATTAGGTTCTCTGGTGTCTAACTTCTTGAGTTCTTTGTATATATTGGATACTAGCCCTCTATCAGATATAGGATTGGTAAAGATCTTTTCCTAATTTATTGGTTGCTGTTTTTTCCTATTGACAGTGTCTTTTGCCTTTCAGAAGCTTTGAAATTTTCTGAGGTTTCATTTGTCGATTCTTGATCTTAGAGCTTAAACTATTGGTGTTCTGTTCAGGAAATTTTCCCCTGTACTCATGTGCTAGAGGTTCCTCCCCACTTTCTTTTCTATGAGTTTGAGTGTATCTGGTTTTATGCAGAAGTCCTTGATCCACATGGACTTGAGCTTTGTACAAGGAGATAGGAATGGGTCAATTAACATTCTTCTACATGCTAACCACCCGGTGAGCCAACACCATTTGTTCAAAATGCTGTCTTTTTTCCACTGGAAGGTTTTTAGCTCCTTTGTCAAAGATCAAGTGACCATAGGTTTGTGGGTTCATTTCTGAGTCTTGAGTTCTATTTCAATGATCTACCTGTCTGTCATTGTACCAATACCATACAGTTTTTATCACAAATGCTTTGTAGTACCGCTTAAGTTCTGGGATGTTGATTCCACCAGAGTTTCCTTTATTGTTGAGAATAGTTTTGACTGTCCTGGGTTTTTTGTTATACCAGATGAATTTGCAAACTTCTCTTTCTAAGTCTGTCAAGAATTGAGTTGGAATTTTGATGTGAATTGCATTGAATCTGTAGATTGCTTTCTGTGAGATGGCCGTTTTTACTGTATTAATACTGCCAATTCATGAGCATGGGAGATCTTTCCATCTTCTGAGATCTTCTTCAATTTCCTTCTTCAGAGACGTGAAGTTTTTGTCAAACAGATCTTTTACTTGCTCAGTTAGAGTGACTCCAAGATATTTTATATTATTTGTGACTATTGTGAAGGGTTTTTCCCCTAATTTCTTTTTTAGCCTGTTTATCCTTTGTGGAGAGGAAGGCCACTGATTTGCTTGAGTTAATTTTATATCCCAATACTTTGCTGAAGTTGTTTATCAGGTTTAGGAGCTCTCTGGTGGAACTTTCGGGATCACTTAAGTACACTATCATATCATCAGCAAATAGTGATAATTTAACTTCTTCCTTTCCAATTCATATCCCTTTGATCTCCTTTTGTTGTCTAATTGCTTTAACTAGGACTACAAGTACAAACCAGGCAGTGGTGGCACACACCTTTAATCCCAGCACTTGGGAGGCAGAGGCAGGCAGATTTCTGAGTTCGAGGCCAGTTGGTCTAGAGAGTGAACTCCAGGACAGCTAAGACTACACAGAGAAATCCTGTCTCAAAAACAAAACAAAAAACAAAACAAAACAAAACAAAAAAGGACTACAAGTACAATATTGAATAGGTAGAGAGTGGGTACCCTTGTCTAGTCCCTGGTTTTAGTGGGATTGCTTCAAGTTTCTCTCCATTTAGTTCGATGTTCGCTACTGGTTTCCTGTATATTGCTTTTACTATGTTTAAGTATGTTCACTGAGTTCCTGATCTTTCCAAGACTTCTATCATGAAGGGATGATGGATTTTGTCAAATGCTTTCTAAGCATCTAATGAGATGATCATATGGGTTTTTTTTTTTTTGAGTTTGTTTACATAGTGAACTACATTGATGGATTTCTAAATATTGAATCATCCCTGCATCCCTGGGATGAAGCCTATTTGATCATGATGGATGATCGTTTTGATGTATTCTTGGATTCGGTTTGCAAGAATTGTATTGAGTATTTTTGCATCGATATTCATAAGGGAAATTGGTCTGAAATTTTCTTTCTTTGTTAGGTCTTTGTATGGTTTATGTATAAGAGTAATTGTGGCTTCATAGAACGAATTGGGTAGAATACCTTCCATTTCTATTTTGTGGAATCATTTGAGGAGTATTGGTATTAGGTCTTCCTTGAAGGTCTGATAAAACTCTGCACTAAATCCATCTGGTCCTAGGCTTTTTGTGGTTGGGAGACTATTAATGACTGTTTCTATTTCATTAGCAGATATGGGACTGTTCAGATCATTGGTCTGATCTTGATTTAACTTTCGTACCTTTCATCCAGGTTTTCCAGTTTTGTGTAGTATAGGCTTTTGTAGTAGGATCTCATGATTTTTTGGATTTCCTCAGTGTCTATTGTTATGTCTCCCTTTTCATTTCTGATCTTGTTTATTAGGATACTGTCTCTGTGCCCTTTAGTTAGTTGGACTAAGGGTTTATCTATTTTGTTGATTTTCTCAAAGAACCAGCTCCTGGTTTGATTGATTCTTAGTATAGTTCTTTTTGTTTCTATTTGGTGATTTTAGCCCTCAGTTTGATTGTTTCCTGCCTTTGACTCCTCTTGGGTAAATTTGCTTCTTTTTGTTCTAGAGCTTCCAGATGTGCTGTCAAATTGCTGGTATATGCTCTCTCCAGTTTCTTTTTGCAGGCACTTAAAGCTATGAGTTTTCCTCTTAGGACTGCTTTCATTGTTTCCCATAAGTTTGGGTATGTTGTGGCTTCACTTTCATTAAGCTATAGAAAGTCTTTAATTTCTTTCTTTCTTTCTTCCTTGACCAAGTTATTGAGTAGAATGTTGTTAAGCTTCCATGTGTATGTGGGCTTGCTATTGTTTATGTTGTTTTTGAGGAGCAGCCTTAGTCCATGATGATCTGATTGGATGCAAGGAATTATTTCAATCTTCTTGTATCTGTTGAGGCCTGATTTGTGACCAATTATATGATCAATTTTGGAGAATGTACTATGAGGTACTGAGAAGAAGGTATATCCTTTTGTTTTAGGTTAAAAAGTTCTACAGATATCTGTTAAATCTATCTGTTTCATACCTTCTGTTAGTTTTACTGTATCTTTGTTTAGTTTCTGTTTCCATGATCTGTCCATTGCAGAGAGTGGGGTGTTGAAATCTCCCACTATTAGTGTATGTGGTGCATTGTGTGCTTTGAGCTTTAGTAATGTTTGTTTTATGAATGTAGATGCCCTTGCATTTGGAGTATAGAGGTTCAGAATTGAAACTTCTTCTTGGTAGATCATACCTTTGATGAATATGAAGTGATCCTCTTTGTCTTTTTTTATCACTTTAGGGTAAAAGGTGATTTTATTCGATATTAGAATGGCTACTCCAGCTTTTTTCTTGGGACCTTTGGCTTGGAAAATTTTTTTTACATCCTTTTATTATGTGGCATGTGCAATTTCTTTTCTGGTCCAGTCTATTTAGAGTTCTATAGCCTTCTTGTATGTTCATACGCATCTACTTCTTTAGGTTAGGGAGGTTTTCTTCTATAATCTTGTTGAAGATATTTACTGGCCCTTCAAGTTGGAGGTCCTCACTCTATTCTATACCTATTATCCTTAAGTTTGTTCTTCTCATTGTGTCCTGGATTTCCTTGATGTTTTGGGTTAGGGACCTTTTGCATTTTTGTTTTGTTTGACTTTTGTGTCAATGTTTTCTATGGTATCTTCTGCACCTGAGATTCTCTCTTCTATCTCTTGTATTCTGTTGGTGATGCTTGCATCTGTGGTTCCTGACTTCTTTCCTAGGACTTCTATCCCCAGAGGTATCTCTCTTTGTGATTTCTTAACTATTTCTATTTCCATTTTTAGGTCCTAGATGGTTTTGTTCAGTTCCTTCACCTGTTTGTACTTTCCTGTATTTCTTTAAGGGATTTTTGTGTTTCCTCTTTAAGGGCTTCTACTTGTTTATTTGTGTTCTCCTGTAATTCTTTAAAGGATTTTTGTGTTACCTCTTTCAGGACTTGAACCTGTTTACCTGTGTTTTCCTGTATTTCTTTAAGGGAGTTAGTTATTCACACTCTTCTTAAGTTCCTCTATCACCATCATGAGATATGATTTTAGATTCAAATCTCGCTTTTCTGATGTTTGGGGATATCCAGGACTTGCTGTGGCGGGAGTACTAGGTTCTGATGAAGCCAAATAGTCTTGGTTTCTGTAAATAAGATTCTTGCATTTGCCTTTTTCCGTCTGTTGATCTCTGGTGTTAGATGTTCTTGCTGTCTCTGGCTGGAGCTTGTTCCTCCTGTGGGTCTCTAAGCCTGCGTCAGCACTTCTGGGAGATCAGCTCTCCTCTGGTAAGACCTGTGTGCAGTGGGCTTTAGATCAGTCATCGCTCCTGAGTCCTGGGGTCAGAACAAACCTTGGAGATAGGGTCTTCACTTGTGGGGGAGGGGCAGAGAGGGCTATGGATCTGCAGTACCTCCTAGGTGAAGAGAGGGGTATAAAGGATTCTGGGCCGGCTTCTGTGCCACTTCTGAGGCCTGTGCCACCTGGCTGGTCTCTCCTTAGAAGGTCTCCAGAGAGAAAATGGATATCTCACCTGAGTCTCTGAGTTGGAGCACTCCCTGAAGTCAAGCTCTCAGCTTGCAGGAAAGGGGCAGAGAGAGTTGTAGATCTGCAGTACCTCCTAGGTAAAGAGTGAGGTAGAAAGGATCCTGTGCTACCTGCCCTGCCACTTCTGAGACCTAGCAGCCTTATTTATAATAGCCAAAATCTGGAAACAACTCAGATGTTCCTCAACTGAATGGACACAAAAAGAATGGTACATTTACACAATGAAATACTACTTAGCTATTAAAAATGAGGACTTCATAAATTTTTCAGGCAAATGGATAGAACTAGAAAATATCATCCTGAGGTAACCCAGACTCAAAAGGACATACATGGTATATACTCATTGATAAGTGGATATTAGCCCAAATGTTCAGAATACACATGATACAACTCAAAGACCATATGAAGCTTAACAAGAAGGAAGACCAAAGTGTGGATGTTTCAATCCCATTTAGAAGGTAGAAAATAATCATGGGAGGCAGACAGATGGAGGGATGTGGGTAGAAGAGGGAAGGAGGAGAAGCAGGGATAGGGGAGTAGAATCAGGTATGGGAAAAGACAAGAGAGAAGTCCAGATGGCCAGGAGAATGAATAGAAATATGTAACAGTAGGGAGAAGGGAAGATAGGCAGGGGGTCTCAGGGGACTACTAGAAAGTCCCAGATACCAGGGATTCAAGAGGCTCCCAGGACCAAATGGGGATGATATTAGCCAAAATGGGGAACAGCAGGGATATAGAACCTGAATAGACCACCTCCAGTAGTTACACATGGCCCCTAGTTGAGGTATGGGACCACCCATCCATCTCAAAAATTTTAAACCAGAATTGTTCCTGTCTAAAGGAAATTCTAGGACAAAAATGAAGCAGAGATAGAAGGAAAGGCCATCCAGTGATAGCCTCACCATGGAATCCATCCCATCTGCAGACACCTATTCATGCCACTTTATTAAAATGGGATATTATATTTTGCTTATTATGGATTGTTTTCACATTGTTTTGGTTTTGAAAATATTCTCTTTATGAAGTTTTGCCGCACTTTATTTTGACCTCTGTTGCAACCCAACTAAGACAAGTAATAATTAGAATCTCTGTAGTTGCCGGGCAGTGGTGGTGCACGCCTTTAATCCCAGCACTTGGGAGGCAGAGGCAGATGGATTTCTGAGTTCGAGGCCAACTTGGTCTACAGAGTGAGTTCCAGGACAGCCAGGGCTACACAGAGAAACCCTGTCTTGGAAAAAACAAACAAACAAACAAACAAAAACACAAAAAAATAAAAGAATCGCTGTAGTTACTAACCAGAAGGCTCTCTCTGTAGGATTCGAGGGCAGACTCTACACCTCTCCATTTTTTTTCAGTTCTGAGAGTTTTAGAAATAAACCTATCCTTCTATCCCTTTTCTGACTCACTGCTTGATACTGTATCTATATATGTTAATCACATGCATATTGTGACTCCAGTCCTCCAACCCTTTTAAAAATACAACGTAATTTTCCATGTTGACTTTTAAAACAAAACCATATTCTATGAAATTCTAAATTCTGGGTAATAATGACAAAGGATACTAATGCTTGGATATAAAACTTATTGGGTAAACCTGATTGAAGCCAGATGTGATAGCATGGCCATATTCCAACAATAGGAAGACTGAGCCAGAAGGATTGTTATATGTTTGATGCTGGTCTGGTCTACACACTGAGATTTCATATTAAAGTGAAACAAACTAAAAGACTGAGATGCAGAACAGAGGAAATTATATAAATTGAATAAAAAGGTCAAGTATATTTCACACATTTTCATTTTCTTTAACATAGTTTTCTTGATTTGTGAGAAAGCTGATATAGTATAAATAGTAATTGAAAACAACAGGTTTTCATGTCGTAGGAAATGAAGGCAGTTCCAGAAAGCAAACAAGAAGCAAGATCGTTGTTTTCTATAAGGCAAGTTTCTCTTAGGGTTTCATTCTACCATAGGTTCTTAAAAATGATTGCAAAATAGAGCAAAATCTTCTGAAGATGGCTAAATAGCGTTTTATGATCCCTGAATTTCTGGAACACATTGTAGTGCAAAGAAGAAGGAAAACAAACAAAACAAAACAACAAAAAGCAAAGATAATTTTATTGCTGTCAGGCTTGGATGCAGTTTGAGCTCCAAAGTCAAGATCCTGTCACCTTAATTAAGCCAGTGTGTACGATTGTGTGTGTGTGTGTGTGTGTGTGTGTGGTGTTTGTGTCTATGTTTCTGTATTGCACATGATTGGTAGGTGTGGTGGGTATGTGATGTGTGCAAAGAGTATGCATTATGGAAGTGGTGTGGTATATGTGTTATGACATATGTGTATGGTATGTATGTAAATCTCTAACAGTAAAATGGAGTAAAGCTCTAATAGTGAAAATTAAAATCAATGGACTAGCTTAAATCCTGTTTGAAGAACTCTCAAAGATCCATGGCAGTGTTATGAAGACTTATTCAACCAGACAGAACCTTCCAAGGAGTTCAAAGAACATATTCCAGGGTTTCCTGAAGTTCTTCAGAGACCAGAGATCTTCCCTGAGGGCATTTATACCTATAAGATTTTTCTAATGTAATGGATTATAATTTAATACCTTCAAAATCCACAGTATTTTTAAATAGTACTTAAATTATATAGAGTGAAAAGACTCACAGTAAACATAAAAAGGAATAAGTCCAAAACTCAATCTGTTGCCATGGTGAGTACTGAGTCCCTCAGTGAACTAAAGGCTGTTGCATACAATAAGATAAGGATTTCAAGGACAGAGCCTAGTATCTTGGATCTTATAGCCTGGCAACATTATGAAGGAAACCTCCTTGCCCCAGAAAAGGAAGACATTACTATGCAAAGTTGCTTATTTTAGAAATAACAACTCAGATTGCTGAGATACACACTGAGGAGCCTTGTCTAGATATGAATGTCAGCCACAAGATACTGGTCTTCAGGTCTGATCCCATGACTGAAGCAAATTGCTGAGTCTTATACAAGATAAGAGCCTATTAATTTATGGGAGAATGGACTGTGATAAAACATTCATTCGATATCACTTTTGTGTTGCTCACTTCAGCATTTTCTTTTACATTTTATTTTTTAATTTTTATTAGATATTTTTCTTATTTACATTTCAAATGATATCCCCTTTCCCAGTTTCCCCTCTGGAAAACAAAACAAAACAAAAAATGCAAAAAAACAAACAAAACAAAACCAAACTAAACTAACCAACCAAACAAACAAACCCTATTCCCTCCCTCAGCAGGGGTTCTTAAGCAAGCAACTGCCTAACTTAAATAAAGGTCTTAATGTTTTTATGATTTATCAACTTTTGTACCTTTTTTCTTCTTTTCTTGATTAGTTCTCACGTTTCTTCCAGTATTTATTTACAAGACATGCATTTTTTTAATGTGGAAAATTTCTTTTTTTATTAGATATTTTCCTTATTTACATGTCATATGATATCTCCTTTCTCAGTTTCCCCTCCGAAAAAAATTAAAAACAATAATGAAAAACAAAAACAAAAACAACAAAACAAAACAAAACATAACAAAAATTAAAAAAGAAAAAAACCTTGTTCCTTCTCCCCTCCTCCTGTTCACCAACCCACCCTCTCCTGCTTCCTGGCCCTGGCATTCCCCTACACTGGGGCATAGAAACTTCACAGGGCCAAGAGCCTTTCCTCCTATTGATGACCAACTTGGCTCTCCTCTGCTACATATGCTCCTGTAGTCATTAGTCTCACCATGTGTACTCTTTGGTTGGTGGTTTAGTCTCTGGGAGCTCTGAGGGTACTAGTTAGTTCATATTATTGTTCGTCCTAAGGGGCTGCAAGCCCTTCAGCTCTTTGGCTCCTTCCCCTAGCTCCTTCATTGGGGACCCTGTGCTCAGTCCAATGGATGGTTGTGAGCCTCTACTTTTGTATTAGTCGGGTACTGTCAGAGCCTCTCAGGAGACAGCTATATCAGGCTCCTGTCAGCCAGCACTTGCCAACATCCACAATAGTGTCTGGTTTTGATGATTGAATATGGGAAGGAATCCCAGGTGGAACGGTCTTTGGATTGTCCTTCCTTCACTAGCTGCTCCATAGTTAGTCTCTGCAACTCCTTTCATGGGTATTTTGTTCCCCCTTTTAAGAAGGAATGAAGTAGGCACACTTTGGTCTTCTTTCTTCTTGAGTTTCTTATGGTGTGTGGATTGTACTTTGTGTATTCCAATCTTCTGAGCTAATATCCACTTATCAGAGAGTGCATACCATGTGTGTTCTTTTGTGATTGGGTTACCTCACTCAGGATGATATTCTCCAGGTCCATCCATTTCCCCAAGAATTTCATAAATTCATTGTTTTTATAGCTGAGTAGTATTCCATTGTGTAGATGTACCACATTTTCTGTATCCATTCCTGTTGAATGACATCTGGGTTGTTTCTAGTTTCTGGCTATTATAAATAAGGCTACTATGAACATACTGGAGCATGTGTGCTTATTACATGTTTTAGCATCTCCTAGGTATATGCCCAGGAGTGGTATAGCTGGGTCCTCTTGTAGCACTATGTCCAATTTCCTGAGGAACCACCAAACTGATTTCCAGAGTGGTTGTACCAGCTTGCAGTTCCACCAGCAATGAAGGAGTGTCCTTTATCTACAACCTCTCCAGCATCTGCTGTCACCTGGGATTTTTATTCTAGCCATTCTTACCGGTATGAGGTTGAATCTCAGGGTGTTTTGATTTGCATTTCCCTGATGACTAAGTGTGGGAAGCCCTGCTGTGCTCTCGGAGATTCTCAAACCGAAACTACAAGTTGACAGCTAGTC
>NW_022196898.1:106462510-106488081 GCF_008632895.1 Mastomys coucha | reverse complement strand
GTCCTTCTTAAGTTCCTCTATCAGCATTGTGAGATATGCTTTTAGATCCAATTCTTGCTTTTCCTGTGCTTTGAAATATCCAGGACTTGCTGCAGTGGGAGTACTATGTTCTGATGAAGCCAAGTAGTCTTGGTTTCTGTTGGTAGGATTCTTGCGTTTGCCTTTCACCATCTCTTGATTTTTGGTGATAGATGTTCTTAGTGAGTCTGACCGGAGCTTGTCCTGTCCCTGATGCCCTGCAAGATCCCTGCGACTCATGGGGCCTTTGCTTCCCAGGTGGCTGCTTCTGGCTTAGGAACTCACCGGAGAGAGCATGGCAGCTCTCACTGGAGACTCCAGGTCCTGGCGGGTCTCTGGGGGCAGACCCTCCACGTGCAAGGGAGAGGCGGCTAAGGTCACTGACCCACCTCTGTTACTTGGAAGCTGAGAGGATCCGGTCCCTGCTGCCCAGCAGCTCCCCTGCGACTCGTGGAGCCTTTGCCTCCCAGGTGGCTGCTCCTGGCTTAGGAACTCACCGGAGAGAGGATGGCCGGGTCTTCAATTCTATTCCATTGATCTACCTGCCTGTCACTGTACCAAAACCATTCAGTTTTTGTTGTTGTTGTTGTTTGTTTGTTTGTTTTTTATTTTTCGAGACAGGGTTTCACTGTATAGTCCTGGTTGTCCTGGAACTCACTCTGTAGACCAGGCTGGCCTGGAACTCAGAAATCCACCTGTTTCTGCCTCTCAAGTGCTGGGATTAAAGGCATGTGCCACCACCACCCGGCCACCATTCAGTTTTTATCACAATGGCTCTGTAGTACAGCTTAAGGTCCAGGATGGTGATTCCACCAGAGGTTCTTGTATTGTTGAGAATAGTTTCTTGTTCCAGATGAATTTGCAAATTGCTCTTTCTAAGTCTGTGAAGAATGGAGTTGGAATTTTGATGTGGATTGCATTGAATCTGTACATTGCTTTCTGCAAAATGGCCATTTTTAATATATTAATCCTGCCAATTCATGAGCATGAGAGATCTTTCCATCTTCTGAGATCTTCTTCAATTTCCTTCTTCAGATGCTTAAACTTTTTGTCAAACAGATCTTTTACTTGCTTAGTAAGAGTCAGACCAAGGTATTTTATATTATTTGTAACTATTGTAAAGGGTTTTGTTTCCCTAATTTCTTTCTCAGCCTGTTTATCCTTTGTGTAGAGGAAGACCTCTGATTTGCTTGAGTTAATTTTATATCCAGCTGCTTTGCTGAAGTTGTTTATTAGGTTTAGGATCTCTCTGGTGGAATTTTTGGGGTCACTTAAGTATACTATCATATCATCAGCAAATAGTGATAATAGTGATAATTTGACTTCTTCCTTTCCAATTCATATCCCTTTGATCTCCTTTTGTTGTCTAATTACTCTGACTAGTACAATGTTGAATAGGTAGGGAGAGAGTGGGCAGTCTTGTCTAGTCCCTTGTTTTAGTGGGATTGCTTCAAGTTTCTCTCCATTTAGTTTGATATTGGCTACTAGTTTGCTGTATATTGCTTTTAGTATGTTTAAGTATGGGCCTTGAATTCCTGATCTTCCAAAACTTTCATCATGAAGGGATGTTGGGTTTTGTCAAATGCTTTCTCAGCATCTAATGAGATGATCATATGTTTTTTTTCTTTGAGTTTGTTTATATAGTGAATTACATTGATGGATTTCTGTCACGCACACTCATCTATTCCAGTCACATCCAAAATATCAGGGATAAAATCCTGATTAAGGATAAAAGGCAATAAGGATCCAAAAGGAGTTCTGTGCCTCCTGGATATTCAGACAGTCGCTGGTATCTCCTAACTTAGACGTGTTCCAGATCAGTCTTTCCAATCGTCAACATGCCCTCTTAATTAGGCATAAAGGTACCCCAAGAAATGATTCATAAATGGCTAAGATTGGACATTGTTTCCTGGCCAACACAATGTTACCAACCTATCCTAGTTTAATACCAAGCTGTCCATAACTTGGAATTTCTCTCAAGGAATCTGCCTCACCAGAGCTAGCAACAGAGGTCTAACACATTCCTTAGGGTAATAGATAGTTCACAATAGTTAGAAATGTTTTGCATACTAGAGAGTAATGAAGGGCTTCCACTCAAGGACGTTAGCTAGAAGTGTTAGGTCAGAACCCTAGTCATTGCCTCCAACAAAACCAGAGAATTAGGATAGAAATACCAAATTAGCCCCAGCAGGGAGGACACCATTGCTCTTCTGCCTGCTTCACAATTAGATACGTGTTTTTGGTCACTAAGATCACTGACCTTGATGTGACTGTCACCTGCCTACATGACTCTTGTCATCTGCCCTGCTTGCTGTATGCTACTTAAGCCTGCTTGTCACTTTGTATAAGGACTAGGACTTGGACTCACATGAAGGACTTGGACTCGCAGGTAGGACTAGCACTATAGACTAGCAGAAGGACTCGCACTAAAACTTAGATGGGCTAGGACTCAGACTCATGCAATCCTCAGTCCCCCAGGCCCAGAGCACTTGGGCCCGGGGGATGCAGCACCAGTTCAGAGGAGATAGCTACTTCTTTAGACCCAGTGTGTTTTAGATGGCCTCAAATGTACCTTAACTGCTGAGCTGCCAGATTTACCATCTCTCTTTTGCAATGAATGTAAAACTCTGATGCTATTTTTAAGAAATACATTCAGATCCTGTACTTCATGTGTCGTCTCTGCCATCATTTCTTCACCTATACCTGTTGACCTGACTAGAACCCCCGTTTCTCCTGTGGGTTGAGGGAGGCCCAGATCAGCCGGCCTGTGGCAGATTTCCAAGTATTGAACCATTCCTGCATCCCTGGGATGAAGCCTACTTGATCATGATGAATGATTGTTTTAATGTGTCCTTGGATTCAGTTTACAAGAATTTTATTGAGTATTTTTGCATCAATATTCATAGGGAAATTGGTCTGAAATTTTCTTTCTCTGTTAGGTCTTTGTGTGGTTTAGGTATAAAAGTAGTTGTGATTTCATAGAATGAGTTGGGTAGAGTACCTTCTGTTTCTATTTTGTGGAATAGTTTGAGGAGTATTGGTATTAGGTTTTCCTTGACGGTCTGATAAAACTCTGCACTAAACCCATATGGTCTTGGGATTTTTCTGGTTGGGAGACTATTAATAACTGTTTCTATTTCATTAGCAGATATGGGAATTTTTAGATCATTTATCTGCTCTTGGTTTAACTTTGGTACCTGGTATGTGTCTAGAAAATTGTCTATTTCATCTAGGTTTTCCAGTTTTGTTGAGTATAGACTTTTGTAGTAAGTAAGCTCTCATGATTTTTGGATTTCTTCAGTGTCTGTTGTTATGTCTCCCTTTTCATTTCTGATCTTGTTAATTATGATAATGTCTCTGTGCTCTCTAGTTAGTCTGGCTAAGGGTTTATTTTATTTTATTTTATTTTATTTTATTTTTTTGATTTTCTCAAAGAACCAGCTCCTGGTTTGGTTGATTCTTTGTATAGTTCTTTTTGTTTCTATTTGGTTGATTTCAGCCCTGAGTTTGATTATTTCCTGCCTTCAATTCCTCTTGGGTTAATTTGCTTCTTTTTGTTCTAGAGCTTTCAGATGTGCTGTCAAATTGATGGTATATGCTCTCTCCAGTTTCTTCTTGTAGGCACTTAAAGATATGAGTTTTCCTCTTAGGACTGCTTTCATTGTGTCCCATAAGTTTGGGTATGTTGTGACTTCGTTTTCATTAAACTCTAGGAAGTCTTTAATTTCTTTCTTTATTTCTTCCTTTACCAAGTTATCATTGAGTAGAATGTTGTTGAGCTTCCACGTGTGAGTGGGCATTCTATTTTTTATGTTGTTATTTAGGAGCAGCCTTAGTCCATTGTTATCTTATAGGATGCAATAAATTATTTTAATCTCCTTGTATCTGTTGAGGCCTGATCTGTGACCAATTATATGGTCAGGTTTGGAGAAGGTACCATGAGGTGATGAGAAGAAGGTATATCCTTTTGTTTTAGGATAAAATTTTCTATAGATATCTGTTAAATCCATCTGTTTCATAACTTCTGTTAGTCTCACCATGCCTTTATTTAGTTTCTGTTTCCATGATCTGTCCAATGCAGAGAGTGGGGGGTATTGAAATCTCCCATTATTATTGTATGAAGTGGAATGTGTGCTTTGAGCTTAAGTAAAGTTTCTTTTATGAATCTAGATGCCCTTGCATTTGGAGCATAGAGGTTCAGAATTGAGAGTTCATCTTGGTAGATCATACCTTTCATAAGTATGAAGTGTCCCTCCATATCTTTTCTGATCACTTTAGGGCAAAAGTCAATTTTATTTGATATTAGAATGGCTACTCCAGATTTTTTCTTGAGACATTTGCTTGGAAAATTGTTTTCCATCCTTTTATTCTGAGGTAGTATCTGGCTTTGTCACTGAGGTGGGTTTCCTGTATGTAACAAAATGTTTGGTCCTGTTTACATACTCAGTCCGATAGTCTGTGTTTTTTATTGGGGAAGTGTGTCCATTGATGTTAATAGATATTAAGGAATAGTCGTTCTTGTTTCTGTTATTTTCGTTGTTAGAGTTGGAAATCTGTTCATGTGGCTGTCTTCTTTTAATTTTGTTGGAAGTTTACTTTCTTGCTTTTTCTAGGATGTAGTTTCCCTCCTTGTGTTGGAGTTTTCCATTTATTATCCTTTGAAAGGCTGGATTTTTGGAAATATATTTTATAAAGATAATCTACTGACTTTTCTGTGTCCTTAAGTCTGAGATGGATGTAGTTTGCTTGGGCTAATAAAATTTGGGAGACAGGAAGATGTGGAACTTTTGAAGTAAGTCTTTAAGACACCTGGAAGTTTTTGCTTTCATTTTTGCATTGAAACCACTAAGCAAAAAGGAGGGATTTGATATAGGGACACTTTATCTGACCTCCTGGCTAAAGCAAACCTACAATTTCACCAGCAGGCCTCAACTGCAATGAAACAATAAGAAATAATAATTCATACTTGTTTCAGTCAATGCTTTACAGTTATGTATCATACAAGATTGCAAATTCAGTAGCTTAACCCATATCATCTAACTCCCTGATGTACTAGGTCAAAAATCTAGACAGTTTATCTTAACAATTGCCAAGGTGGTCAGAAAGCTGAAATTATACTGCCATGTCAACATGTCTTCCTTAGAAAAGAATCAACCTCCTGGGGGTAAAATTGTTAATAGAGTTCACTATCTTTTGACCATACAATTGAAGGTTATAATTTCTATCTACTACTTTATCAGATAACTACAGCTACTTGTTGCCTCCTCCATATGACTTTATTCTTTTTTTTTTTTTTTGTTTTTGTTTTTTGAGACAGGGTTTCTCTGTGTAGCCTTGGCTGTCCTGGAACTCACTCTACAGACCAGGCTTGCCTCAAACTCAGAAATCTGCCTGCCTCTACCCCCAAGTGCTGGGATTAAAGGCGTGTGCCACCACAGACTTTATTCTTAAACAAGTCACAATGTGTCTATTTATTTCTTTCTTGAATCTACTAAGAATTCCATAGTGTAAAATAGTCACATATGACACCATGTGCCTTCACAATGTGACATCCTAAACTCAGGAGAGATAGTCTACTCCCATCGTCTTGCCCCATCAGCCAGACTCATCAGAGATTCAATAATACTTAGTTGGAGGAATTAATGAATGGGAAAGACTTAGTGAGGGTCACCTTAAAGGGATCTGACATAGCCACTGAATCTTATTTAGGTGGTTTATCAAGCAAGTATGAGTTACTAACCCTCTTTTATCCAACAACAAAACCTTAGTATATTATTTACTTTTCAGTTGCTGTGATAAAACACTATGACCCAAAGCAACTGATGAAGAAAATAGTTTATTTTAGTTTCTGGTCACATTAGGAAAACATGGCAGCAAGTGGTAGGAGTGGCAGTAGAAGCAGAAAGCTGAGAGACTACATTTTCAACTGCCAGCCCAAAACAGAAACAGTGAAGTGGAAGTGGAAGGAGGCTTTAAACTCTGAAAGCAGCAGTCTTCTAGCTATCACACTTCCTAAACCTCCTCAAACAGAAATAACAACTGGAGATCGTCTTCAAATACAGGGCCTACTGAAGTAACTTCTCACATAAACCACCACACTTAGCTAAGTAAAATTTCCCATTTTCAACCATTAGTAAAGAACCCAGTTAGAGCAACTACTTCATTAATTGCTTAGAAAATTAAAATATCTACTCCATTGTACCATTGGTTAATATGCCAAGGTAGAAAACATTTCTCATCAAAGCCAACATATAAGCCTGCCAGCCTAGAGAATTGTCAGGCTATTGTGAATTTGAGCACAGGTTTACAAAATTCTATCTGCATTCTGTTTTTACATTCTAAATTCAAGCAAATTATTTTAAAGGTACAGCTACTCTGTGATTATGCAATATTATATTTCAAGATTCAAGCGCAGAGGAGCTAAATGGAGCTGGAATTGGAGATAAACTAAATCTGTGTTTGGATCATGATCAGTCATACTGGACTTCAGAATATACCATTTCTTATCCTGTTACGCTAACGTTAAATTTTTATGTGGAAAGATGATGATAACTTGTTTTCTTTTTCTTTTCTGTCTTTTTTTTAATCAAATGGGAAAGTATGAGTATTTAAGCCAAAGAAGACCTTGACCGAATCTGCATGACTGGCTGGTTTTACCAATTGCAACAGTAATAAAACTCAGTGACATTCAGCATACAGTATGATGAAAGGAGATTCAAATAAATAGTTTTTGAAAAGTAACTCTAAGTTTATGAAAAATAAAATCAATCAATTGAAAAGAAATTTTGCCATGAATATATCAGCATTTCTGGTTTCATAAATAGTGAAAAAGTCTCTCAGTGGTGAGAAGAGAGCTAGCAAACTTCACACTGTAGAACATCACAAAGCCCTTGAACTTCAAACATACCAGATACCAACAGTTCTGAAACTCAGCAATGTGGCTATTCTTCTATAGTTGTGGAAAGGAGAGAGATAAAGAAGAAAGAATCTTATACCCACCAGCTTCACCCAAATAGCTCCTCAGAAGGCTTAAAAAGCTGCTCTCCTCCTCATTCAGTTTTTCTATTATGCTTTTCTGATGCAAGTAAGTCCTACTATGTGCAATGTTAAGATATACACTAGGAACACCATCGTGGGAAGATACATTTGGATAGTTCTCACAGAATTTATATGATAATTAGGGGGAAGAGGAAACAGAGCAAGGACACTGCAGACTGATGAAATGCATCAGCCACTGTGTTATCAATGAGGAGACAGTTGAGAACAGTCAAAGTTCAGGCAATAAACACATAAAATAGCTGGGAAAGGTGTTTTAGTTATAAACTAGACTTAGAATTTATCAGAGAATAAAATCTTTATATTTACATTTTAAGACAGATGGTTCTATCAGCCAATAGAGTGAGGTCTCAGTCCATGTACACCGTCTGCCAACAAGAATGGAACTTGGTCACTCTGATGGTTAGTTTTAATTCTCCCAGTGAGAAGAACTTTAAATCATCACCTGATATGCTCAGTTCTTAGAAGAAATATACATACACATGATTTCACTTCAACCAGAAGCTATGGCTACTGGTTTCACTAGACTGCCAGGGGAGACACATGATTAGCAAACCAGAAACAAGCAAATGAGAACCTCATCTCTGAATGGATAAGAAAATCCAAGAGTATTCTCCCTTAAGTTGTGCTGAATACATTTGCTTATGAAATACCATTGCTTTCTCACAATTCTTACGCCCTTGAATACACAATGTACTGCATTTATTTTATACCACAATCTGTCAGTTTCTTTGCTGCTGTAATTAAAATAGACTGTCAAAATCAACATAAAAATGGATCATTTCATTCACAACAGCAAGTAATAGTTAATCAGTCTATCGTGTCAGGGAAGTCACAGAGGCAGGACCTTGAGAGAACTAGTTATATCACATCCTCAATCAAAAGCAGACAGTGAAAAGAAATGTATCCCTGCTAGTGGTAGTTTGTTTTCTCTTTTACATTGTTTCCAGAGTCTAGCTTCCCAAATGGTGCAACCTACATTTAAGATGTGCCTTCTCACATCAGTTAACTCAATTAAGAAAATCTCCCTACCCAAACATGTCCTTAGGCCTATCTAATAGAGATGATGCTTTGTTAGACTCCTCTCCCTAGTGAGTCTACACTGTATTAAGTTAACAACCAAAACTAATCACCACACATAGCACTTAAAATTATATTATGGTATTTAAATAATTTGACATATGACAAAACAGTAAACATTATTCAATAACTTTGAGGAAGAGTTAGGGAACTTTTAGTTGGATATAGAATTGTTGTATCATACTAGGTAGAATTATTACCTCATCATCTTTATGGAGAGATATTAAAGCTGGCCTAAGCAGATACATATATATGCCTAATTGCCAAAGACTGGGATTTTTTTTAGATTTGTTTTATTTTGTGTGAACAGAGACTTTGCCTACATGAACATATATGAACCATGTACATGTAGTGCCCATGGAGACCAGAAGGTGGCATCAGATCCCTTGGAATTGGCTGCTATGTGGGTGCTGGCAGCCAGAACTGGGTCCTTGTTAAGACCTCCAAGTACTGTTAACCAGCTCTCTAGAACTGGCCCCTAAATATCCACACACTCAGAGGTAGATCTATGGTGGGTAATTTCATATATCAACTTGAGTAAATAATAAAATGCCCATTATTTCTGAGTAAAACTGAAAAATTTCCCCTTGACTTAGCACTGAGTTAATGATCTGAGAAACAGAAAGCCCTCTCTAATGTGGCATCATTCACTTCTAAGTTTGGTATGGAACAAACAGATAGAGGGAGGTTAAATTTGATCTCTGACTAACTGCTTAAGTGGGACTTATTCTCTACCAGCCAGAAGTTCTTTGGGTTGTTGGAGAACTCAGACTGGAATCTACAATTCTTGTTTTTGCTTATATTGCCTTTGAACCCTATAGCCTGTATTCCTGGACCACTAGCTTGCAAATGGTGGACTGAGACTTCTGTCTTCCACAGTCTTTTGAGTCGCCACTTTATAATGAATCAAATTAATTGTTTCTCAGAATTGTTCATTACAGTGATGTAAAACAGCATTAAAAACTTTGATGATTTTTAAAAGCAAAATGAATTCTTCATTTTTTTAGAGTATTTGTTATCTGACTTTCTCATACCTTCACGTATTTGTTATCTACTGGTCCCTCCAGGTACTGTTTTAATTCAACAATATAATGAATGATAATGACTGAATACAAAGATTTATTGTAGTTATAGTGCTAAGATTACAAAGATTCAAATAATATAGAAGATAAAACCAGTGGCTCTGAAGGCATAAGGATGTAATGGATGGTACAAAAATGCAGTTAGTGTAGATGAGTTGGAGTTGCTGCAACCTGATAAAACAAGCAGAGAAAGGATGGAAGCTTTAAACACTCATCTAAAAGTTAGGAAAGAAGCCTGAGGATGGGTTAGTGTATGATTCCCTAAACATTTCTGCATTTTTCTTAGTCTGGAATCTACGATTATGAATTATATTTAAGAAAAATGGAGGAAATAGGGTCTGCATAAAGTAATAATAGTTAGAGTCCCAGAATTACAATAGGCTTATCTCAGTCTCCACTTTTCCAAACGGAAGCAGGGAGTCCATCCTGACCAGAGTGATGATAAGGCAACCCCCAGTAGGCTAATCATCTGGCTCTCATTAAATCCAGTATGTTCACATTTATCTAGTAGACGTGGAAGAAATGTATTCCATCAAACAGTGTTATGGCTTGAGTGTATATTTGTATGTTGTAGTCCAGTTTCTATGGTGATGATATTGAGTCACCTTTAGAGGCATCTATTCAAGCATGGAGTTATTGTTCTTATCTATATGGACTGACAAGGCTCTCAGATGCCTTAACTTCATGTGAGGAGACAGTGAAAGAGAAGCATTCTTGGAGCAGAATTACTGCTCATCACACTGCACATCGGATCTTGTATTTCCCAGATTTGGGAACCAAAAACTCTTTATAAGTAATCCAATCTAACAAGTTATCTGGTAAAAGCCCAAATATCCTAAATCATATAAGACCATCATACCTTAGAACTAATTAATTAATTGTTTCTTCATATGTGGTATGACAGATGTGAAATAAAAGTAGGAGAAGCAATGCTAATAATTAAGGGATGAAGAAAGGAGTCAGGAAGAGGAAAAAGTAGTGGGAAGGTTAATCACAACTAAGAATTCATGAAAAACTTCATGGCAATCCACTAATTATTAAGAAAGTTTTATATTATAGCTTAAAAAAGACTTTGCCCAGATTTACCCTGCATATTTGGAAAAGTTATACCCAGACAACATTGGTGATTAAATGAAAATGATGATACAAACATTGGATGCTTGCTAGAGGTTTCCAAAGGTCTATGATATATCTATCTTCATTTCCCTTGATTGTCTCCCATAACTATGTGGTAAGATTCTATTGTTTTTTGTTTTTTGGTTTTTTTTTTTTTTTTTTTTTTTTTTTTTTTTTTTTTTGGACCTATGTTGAGTTCTCCCTTTTTTTTTTGCTTTTTGTTTCTATTTTTTTTATTAGATGTTTTCTTTATTTACAATATCTCCTTTCCCAGGTTCCACTCAGAAAAAAAAGAAAAAGAAAGAAAGAAAAGAAAATGAAATAAAAAAAACCCAAAAACTGAAACAAACCCATGTTCCTCCTGCCTCCCCCTGCTCACCATCCCATTCCCTCCTGCTTACTGGCCCTGGCATTCCCCTACACTGGGGCATAGAAGCTTCATGAAGCCAAGGTCTTCTCCCATTGATAACTAATTTGGCCATCCTCTGCTATACTCATGCCGCTAGAACCATGAGTCCCCCCCCATGTGTACTCGTTGGTTGGAGTTTTAGTCCCTGGGATCTCTGAGGGTACTAGTTAGTTCATATTGTTGTTTGTCTTAAGGAGCTGCAAGCCCTTCAGCTCCTTGGGTTCTTTCTCTAGCTCCTTCATTGGGGACCCTGAACTCAGTCCAATGGATAGTTGTGAACCTCTTCTTCTGTATTAGCCAGGTACTGTCAGAGCCTCTCAGGAGACAGCTATATCAGGCTCCTGTCATCCAGCACTTGCTAGCATCCACTATAGTGTCTAGAGTTAATTATTGAATATGGGAAGGATTCCCAGATAGAGCAGTCTCTGAATTGTCCTTCCTTTAGTCTCTGCTCCATAGTTAGTCTCTACAACTCCTTCCATGGGTATTTTATTCCCCCTTTTAAGAAGCAATGAAGTATCCACACTTTGGTCTTCTTTGTTCTTGAGTTTCTTATGGTTTGTGGTTTGTACTTTGCGTATTCCAATCTTCTGGGCTAATATCCATTTATCAGAGAATGCATACTATGCATATTCTTTTGTGATTAGGATACCTCACTTAGGATGATATTCTCCAGGTCCATTCATTTCCCCAAGAATTTCATAAATTCATTGTTTTTAGTAGCTGAGTAGTATTCCATTATGTAGGTGTACCACATTTTCTGTATCCATTCCTGTTGAGGGACATCTGGGTTGTTTCCAGTTTCTGGCTATTATAAATAAGGCTGCTATGAACATAGTGGAGCATGTGTCCTTATTACATGTTGGAACATCTTCTGGGTATATGTCCAGGAGTGGTATAGCTGGGTCCTCTTGTAGCACTATGTCCAATTTCCTGAGGAACCACCAAACTGATTTCCAGAGTGGTTATACCAGCTTGCAATTCCACCAACAATGAAGGAGTGTTCCTTTTTCTCCACAACCTTGCCAGCATCTGTTGTCACCTGAGATTTTTATCCTAGCCATTCTGACTGGTGTGAGGTTGAATCTCAGGGTTGTTTTGATTTGCATTTCCCTGATGACTACGGATATTGAAGATTTCTTTAGGTGCTTCTCAGCCATTTGGTATTTATGAGTTGAGAATTCTTTGTTTAACTCTGTACCCCATTTTTAATAGGGTTATTTGTTTCTCTGGAGTCTAACTTCTTGAGTTCTTTGTATATATTGGATACTAGCCCTCTATAAGATATAGGATTGGTAAAGATCTTTTCCAAATCTGTTGGTTGCCATTTTGTCCTATTGACAATGTCTTTTACCTTACAGAAGCTTTGCAATTTTCTGAGGTCCTATTTATTGATCTTAGAGCTTAAGCTATTGGTGTTCTGTTCAGAAAATTTTCACCTGTGCTCATGTGCTAGATGTTCTTCCCCACTTTGTTTTCTATTAGTTTGAGTGTATCTGGTTTTATGCAGAAGTCCTTGATCTACTTGGACTTGAGCTTTGTACTAGGAAATAAGAATAGATCAATTTGCCTTCTTCTACATATTAACCACCAGTTGAGCCAGCAGAAATTGTTGAAAATGCTATCTTTTTCCATTGATTGGTTTTAGCTACTTTGTCAAAGATCAAATGGCCATATGTTTGTGGATTCATTTCTGGGTCTTCAATCCTATTCCATTGATACACCTGCCTGTCACTGTACCAATTCCATGCAGTTTTTATCACAATTGCTTTGTAATACCTCTTAAAGTCTGGGAGAGTGATTCCACCAGAGTTTTCTTTATTGCTGAGAATAGTTTTGACTATCCTGTTTTTTGTTGTTGTTGTTGTTGTTGTTGTTTTTGTTATTCTAGATGAATTTGCAAATTGCAAAAGGTGGAATTTTGATGGGGATTGCATTGAATCTGTAGATTGCTTTCAGCAAGATGGCCATTTTTAATATATTAAAATGCCAATTCATGAGCATGGGAAATCTTTCCATCTTCTGAGATCATCTTCAATTTCCTTCTTCAGAGACTTAAATTTCTTGTCAAACAGATCTTTTACTTGCTTAGTTAGAGTCAGACCAAGGTATTTTATATTATTTGTAACTATTGTGAAGGGTTTTGTTTCCCTAATTTCTCTCTCAGCCTGTTTAGCCTTTGTGTAGTGGAAGGTCACTGATTTGCTTGAGTTAATTTTATATCTAGCTACTTTGCTGAAGTTATTTATCGGTTAACGAGCTCTCTGGTGGAATTTTTGGGGTCACTTAAATATGCTATCATATCATCAGCAAATAGTGATAATTTGACTTCTTCCTTTCTAATTCGTATCCCTTTGATTTCCTTTTGTTGTCTAATTGCTCTGGCTAGGACTACAAGTACAATTTTGAATAGATAGGGAGAGAGTAAGCAGCCTTGTCTAGTTCCTGATTTGAGTGGGATTGCTTCAAGTTTCTCTCCATTTAGTTTGATGTTGGCTACTGGTTTGCTGTATATTCCTTTCACTATGTTTAAGTATGGGCCTTGAATTCCTGATCTTTCCAAGACTTTTATCATGAAGAGATTTAGGATTTTGTCAAATGCTTTCTCAGCATTTAATGAGCTGATCATGTTTTTTTTTTCTTTGACTTTGTTTATATAGAGAATTACATTGATGGATTTTTGAATATTGAACCATCCCTGTATCCCTGGGATGAAGCCTACTTGATCATGATAGATGATTGTTTTGATGTGTTCTTGAATTTGGTTTGCCAGAATTTTATTGAGTATTTCTACATTAATATTCATAAGGGAAATTGGTCTGAAGTTTCTGTCCTTGATAGGTCTTTGTGTGGTTTATGTATAAGAGTAAATGTGGCTTTGTAGAACAAATTGGGTAGAGTAACTTCTGTTTCTATTTTGTGGAATTGTTTGAGGAATATTGGTATTAGGTCTTCCTTGAAGGTCTGATAAAACTGCACTAAACCCATATGGTCCAGGTCTTTTTTTCTTGGGAGACTATTAATGACTGTTTCTATTTCATGAGCAGATATGGGACTGTTTAGAACATTGATCTGATCTTGATTTACATTTGGTACCTGGTATCTGTCTAGAAAATTGTCCATTTTATCCATGTTTTCCAGTTTTGTTGCATATAGGCTTTTGTAGTAGGCTCTCATGATTTTTGGATTTCCTCAGTGTCTGTTCTTATGTCTCCCTTTCCATTTCTGATCTTGTTAATTATGATAATTTCTCTGTGCCCTCTAGTTAGTCTGGCTAAAGTTTTATCTATTTTGTTGATTTTCTCAAAGAACCAGCTCCTGGTTTGGTTGATTCTTTGTATAGTTGTTTTTGTTTCTATTTGGTTGATTTCAGCCCTGAGTTTGATTATTTCCTGCTTTAGATTCCTCTTAGGTGAATTCGCTTCTTTTTGTTCTAGAGCTTTCAGATGTGCTGTCAAATTGCTGGTATATGCTCTCTCCAGTTTCTTCTTGTAGGCACTTAAAGCTATGAGTTTTCCTCTTAGGACTGCTTTCATTGTGTCCCATAAGTTTGGGTATGTTGTGGCTTCACTTTCATTAAGCTATAGAAAGTCTTTAATTTCTTTCTTATTTCTTCCTTGACCAAGTTATCATTGAATAGACTGTTGTTTAGCTTCCACGTGTGAGTGGCATTCTATTTTTTATGTTGTTATTTAGGAGCAGTCTTAGTCCATAGTGATCTGATAGGATGCAAGAAATTATTTCAATCTACTTGTATCTGTTGAGGCCTGATTTGTATCCAATTATATGGTCAATTTTTGTAGAAGGTACCATGAGGTACTTAGAAGAAGGTATATCCTTTTGTTTTAAGATAAAAAGTTCTACACATATCTGTTAAATTCATTTGTTTCATAACTTCTGTGAGTCTCACCATGTCTTTATTTAGTTTCTGTTTCCATGATCTGTCCATTGCAGAAAGTGGGGTGTTGAAATCTCCCAATATTATTTTCTGCAGTGCGATGTGTGCTTTGAGCTTTATTAAAGTTTTTTGTATGAATGTAGATACCCTTGCATTAGTGCATAGAGGTTCAGAATTGAAAGTTCCTCTTGGTAGATCATACCTTTGATGAATATGAAGTCTCCCTCCTTATCTTTTTTGATCACTCTAGGGTGAAAGTCGATTTTAGTCGATATTAGAATGTCTACTCCAGCTTTTTTCTTGGGACCATTGGCTTGGAAAATTGTTTTCCAGCCTTTTACTCTTAGGTAGTGTCTGTCTTTGACACTGAGGTACATCTCCTGTATGCAACAAGATGTTTGGTCCTGTTTACATACCCAGTCTGATAGTCTATGTCTTTTTATTGGGGAATTGAGTCCATTAATATTAATAGATATTAAGGAAGTCTCATGATTGTTGCTTCCCGTTATTTTTATTGTTAGAGTTTTAAATCTGTTAATGTCGCTATCTTCTTTTAATTTTGTTGGAAAATTACTTTTTTGCTTTTTCTAGGATGTAGTTTCCCTCCTTGTGTTGAATTTTCATTTATTACCCTTTTGAAGGGCTGGATTTGTGGAAATATATTGTGTAAATTTGGTTTTGTCATGGAATACTTTTGTTTCTCCATCAATGGTAATTGAGAGTTTTGCTGGGTATAGTAGCCTGGGGTGGTATTTGTGTTTTCTTAGGGTCTGTTTGACATCAATCCAGGATCTTCTGGCTTTCATAGTCTCTGGCCAGAAGTCTGGTGTAATTCTGATAGGCCTGCCTTTATAGGTTACTTAACCTTTTTCTCTCACTGCTTTTAATATTCTTTCTTTGTTTTGTGCATTTGGTGTTTTGACTCTTATGTGGGGGGAGGAATTTCTTTTCTGGTCTAGTCTATTTGGAGTTCTATAGCCTTCTTGTATGTTCATGGGCATCTCTTTCTTTAGGTTAGGAAAGTTTTCTGCTATAATCTTGTTGAAGATATTTACTGGCCCTTTAAGTTGGAGGTCTTCACTCCATTCTATACCTATTATCCGTAGGTTTGGTCTTCTCATTGTGTCCTGGATTTTCTGGATGTTTTGGGTTAGGAACTTTTTGCATTTTGTGTTTCCTTTGACTGTTGTGTCAATGTTTTCTATCGTATCTTCTGTACCTGAGATTCTCTCTGCTATCTCTTGTATTCTGTTGGTGATGCTTGCATCTGTGTTTCCTGACTTCTTTCCTAGGATTTCTATCCCCAGAGTTGTCTCTCTTTGTGATAAATTTTTCTAGTTCTATTTTTAGGTCCTGAATGATTTTGTTCAGTCCTTCACCTGTTTGGTTGTGCTTTCCTATAGCTCTTTAAGGAATTTTTTTGTTTCTTCTTTAAGGGCTTCTACTTGTTTACTTGTGTTTTCCTGTAATTCTTTAAAGGACTTTTGTGTTACCTCTTTCAGGGCTTGAAACTGTTTACCTGTGCTTTCCTGTATTTCTTTAAGGGAGTTATTCATGCTCTTCTTAAATTCCTCTATCACTATTGTGAGATATGATTTTAGATCAAAATCTTGCTTTTCTGGTGTTTGGGAATATCCAGGACTTGCTGTGGTGAGAGTACTAGGTTCTGATGAAGCCAAGTAGTCTTCTTTTCTGTTGGTAAGATTCTTGCATTTGCCTTTTCCATCTGTTGATCTGGTGTTAGAAGTTCTTGTTGTCTCTGGCTGGAGCTTGTTCCTCCTTTGGGTCTGTAAGCCTGTGTCAGTATTTCTGGAATATCAGCTCTCCTCAGGTAAGACCTGTGTATAGTAGATTGTGGATCAGTTATTCTTCCTGAGTCCTGTAGTCAGAACAAACCCTGGAGACAGGCTCTCCACTTAAAAGGAAGGGGCAGAGAGGGCTGTGGATCTGCATTACCTCCTCCTAGATGAAGAGGGAGGTAGAAAGGACCTGGGCTGGCTTCCCTGCCACTTCTGAGGCCTGTGCCTACTGGCTGGTCCAGCTTTAGAAGGCCACCAGAGAGAAAATGGAGATCTCACCTGAGTCTCTGTATTGGGACACTCTCCAAAAGCAAGCTTTCTACTTGGGGAGAAGGGGCAGAGAGGGCTTTGGATCTGCAGTGCCTCCTCCTAGGTGAAGAGGGAGGTAGAAAGGATCCTGTGCCAGCTTCCCTGCCACCTCTGAGGCCTGTACCTCCTGGCTGGTCCTGCCTTAGAAGGTCACTGATTCCCTGGGTTGGAGCACTCCCCTAAGGCTTGTGGGGAAGGGGCAGAGAGGGCTATGGATCTGCAGTACCTCCTCCCAAGTGAAATGGGAGGTAGAAAGCATTCTGCTCTGACTGCCCTGCCACTTCTAAGGCCTGTGCTTCCTTGATGGTCCCACCTTAGAAGCAAGATTCTTTGTTGAAGATACCATACACTGTGGCTGTAGGACATAGGAAAATTTACATCTAATCAACTAGAAAAATTACTTGAGTTGCTATTCAGGCTGCAAGGAAGAGACGATGTTAATGGTCTTATCTAGCACTGAACTTCAAATGCCAGTCAAGATATGCCCTCTAGTGTAATAGTGAGATGATTTGTTAAAGGGTAACTTTCTGATTAGATTTGAGGTCTGCTGGGAGTCAGCCCAGCCTGGAATGGTTTGAAGCACAACAAGAGGTTTCTTTAAAGACTCTTGGTCTCTGATCTTCTAGCTCTCTATCTATACTGAATGCCAATAACTTCTTTAAAAGATCCTAAAAAACTTTCTTGCTTATTCTATGGTTAAAAAACAGTGGCTTGGATGACTAATACCTGTTGCCTGGCAGTGGGGAACTAAGTAAGAAAATTATTGCTATTACTCCCTTCTCTGTCCTGGCAGCTAGAAACCTCTCTGGCTAGGCTGGTTAACTCTGTGGAATGAAATTTCCTTTCAGAGAGAAGTGAAAGGAAAATAATTAAGATGTTTTATATAGGCAAATATACACAGAAACATATACATGTGTATGTATATATTTACATTTTCATTTACATATTAGCACATTCACATTTTTGTTGAGCCCAACTCTCTGTCTCATATACTCCACAAGTATTTATGCATGCTTACATAGATACATATACCTACACACACATACAGACAAACAGACATATACATTTGGATGGATGGACAGATGGATGGATGACTAGATAGATGGATGGGGCAGAGCAACTCAAGCCAAATCATTCAACCAACAATTTTATATCTTTCCTCTGGCCATTTGATACCTTCTTAGACAAAAAGTTCTTTAGAAAATTACCTCATAGATAAAATGTTACATAAAATGTGAGTTACAGAAGGATGTTGATATTAAGTTCAAATCAAAAGCTTTCACATGGTCTTACCTTATTATAGTGTACAACTGTGGCTTTATCTTTGGACCTAAATATTTTTCCTTGATGAAAAATTGCTCCAAACTCTATTTCTCATTTGAGTGTAATTATAAAAGCTCATAGTATTTCTTATTATGAAGCCTTATTATTATAAAGAGTGGGTACATTTTATTCTTTTTTTTCCTAGTGGTCAGTTTTGTTTAAATTTTTTTTTAGATATTTTCTTTATTTACATGTAAATTTCTCCTTTCCCAGTTTCCCCTCCAAAAAACAAAGAAACAAACAAAAACAAACCCCTGTTGCCTCCCCGCTCCTCATGTCTGCCATCCCACCCTTTCCCACTTATTGGCCCTGGCATTCCCTTACACTGGGGCACAGAACCTTCACAGGGCTGAGGTCCTCTCCTCCTATTGATGATCGAATTTGCAATCCTCTACTATACACATGCTGCCAGAACAATCAGATCCATCCATGTGCAGTCCTTGTTTGGTGGTTGAGAACCTGGGAACTCTGAGGGTACTAGTTAGTTCATATTTTTGTTTGTCCTAAGGGGCTGTAAACCCCTCAGCTCTATAGGTCCTTTCTCTAACTCCTTCATTGATGTGTTCTTTGATTCGGTTTGCAAGAATTTTGTTGAGTATTTTTGCATCGATATTCATAAGGGAAATTGGTCTGAAGTTTTCTTTCTTCATTAGGTCTTTTATTCTTAATTCTAAGTTTATTACTTTTTTTAGCAAAACAACTAAAACCATCTCTTAATACTTCCTTCCTAAAAGTATTTGAATCAAATCAGGAATCCTATAGAATCATTAATTCATCTAAACAGCATTAATTCATAAAGTCCATCTTTGTTTTGATCTGCCATCTGAGCAATAGAGTGGACTAATGCCCAGGAATTATTATATTAATTAATCTTGACAAAAAAGCATATCAGCTGCAAGAAACAATTATGAGAAGTTTCTTTGGAATCTTGTAATTGAGGTAACTCAATGTAGACCATGCAAACTGGTGGGTCACCTCCAAGGATGCAACCTGCTAGCCTTAGTCTATCCTACATGGCTCCTGACAGAGGTCTGCTCCAATGAAAATGATTTAATGTCTGGAATTAAAATCCTGCTCAAAAGCCAATAGCTTGGTGGCCCTAGGTTAGGACCTTCTATTGTTATTTTCCTAAATAGTTAGGGTATATCTAATTGTATTTCAAATATTTATGCTTGTACCCATAGACCTGGGTTTCTCTCAACCTTGGAGAGAGAAGCTTCTCTTTACAAACATCACTGAGATTCATAACTGGATAAAGTGCTAAGAATTACAGACTGGGTGCTCATCCCTAAATGGCACATTTATATTAACCCTACCACAACCATTACTCAGGGAACATACAGAACAGCAGGCAGAAAGAATACAATGTCTGAGGATGCTATGGTGCTGTAAAATGCTGTCTTCCAGACAGGACAGGACTCATAGTAGCTATGGTCCTCTGCACAATCCCAGAATGAGATTCTCTTACTGAGGAGCTACTGACAGTAAATTGTTACAGGGAGACAGAATCAGTTACTGAGTATGTGGCCACTAGTAGGTTCCTCAAGTTTCAGTGGATGGTCATGCATCCATTAACATAGAGGTAGCACTAGCTGTACTTACTGGTTGTAAAATTGAGAGAACATGGAGGGGGAAGAGAGGGAGGAAAACAGGAAGGGAGATAGAATGAAAGAGAAAGATTCACAGAGAGAGAGAAAGAGAGAGAGAGAGAGAGAGAGAGAGAGAGAGAGAGAGAGAGAAAGAGAGAAAGAGAGAGAGGAAGAGGAGAAAGAGGAGGTGGAGAAGGAGGGAAGGAGGGAGAGAAGGAGGAAGGAAGGGAGGCAGGGAAGGAGGGAGAGATACTGGGAGGAAAAGATGAGACATAAAGTTAAAGGCAAATGACAGGAATTGGAGGAGGAAATCAGGAATAGGTATTTTATTTTATACAAGTATGAAATTCTCAAAAATAAAAATATGTTTTTTTCTAATATTTAAAAAATATTTTATATATTTACATTCCAAATGTTGTCCCCATTCTAGGTCCCCTATCCTCTCTCCCTTTTGTCTCTGAGAAGATACTCACACACCCACCCTCCCACACATCCCAATCACCTACTGACACATCCACCCACATCTCAATCCCTCTGGCATCCTCCTTTCCTGAGGCATCAAATTTTAAGCAACAAAATCATGCATCTCTAGAATGTTTTTCATCTAGTTTTGTAAGGAAACTAAGACTGTATTGTCTAGAGGTAATCTTAAATATTCTGTCTGCCCATCTCACCCCACCCCCTAACCCATTTGTCCTCTAGTTCCTTCCTTTCTCCATGTCACCTCTCCCTCACTCTTCTTTCTCTAGTTCTTTCCTCCCCAATCTCAATTCCTCAGTGTCCAGTTTACCCTTTGCTGGTCCTGGGAGCCACATTTATATTTGCTTTATGTGTGAGTCTGAGAACTTCATGTAAATGAGTGACAATGCACTTGTTTTTTGTGACTTTTAACTACACAGTGTTTTCAGGCTTCACCCATATTGCTATAGATTTTAAAATATGTTTTTGTTAGTGTTTAAAAAGAAAGCTTCCACTATTTTCCATTTATTTTCTATATGATTTATAACTTCCCTATGTCCTACATTACTGTCTTCTTTCATGTCACTTACTTCTTGTAATGAAATGTGTAAATCACTTTTGCATTTACTTTTGTGTATGTGCTATATGTATTTCCTCTGTGGTAACCATGGGAATTATACTTAGTCTTCTGAAGTCATTGCTCTAAGATTATACAAGCTTAATTTCAGTATCATACATAAGCTATTCTTTATATTTCTCTTCCTACTCTTTTCAGATATTTGTGTCATAAAATGAAACATTTATGAATTGTATTCTGAAGCAAACTAATATAATTTTAAGTGCATTAATTGTTTAAATTATTTAAGAAAAATGTATGCAACCAGAAATTATTATTGGAATAATACTAGAATTTAGATTAGTAATTACCTCCTCAAAAATACTGTCCTTTTAATCACTTACAGGGCAAATGGAAGCAATACAAAGTGTTCTCACACTAATAGTACCTTTATGGTTGCTCTGGTGTCAACTTCTTGGAACTACCTCTCTTCCTAGAATTTTAGATGTGTGTGCTGTTCTTTAGGACTTCCCAGTGTTTCCTGCAAAACACCCCTAACTTCAACAACTTTCAGATTTTTTTTCAGATAGAGAATGTTTCCATATGAAGGATTTTTTGGCTAATGGGATTTGTTTTTATACATGCATTTTAAATCTGTCAACTCCTTTCTGTCTCTTGCTCCAAATTTCTGTTGAGAAATCACCCAACAATCTTAATGAAGGTCTTTTATATGTGGCAAATAATTTTCTTCACTAAAGGTTTTTCATTTGTCTTTTCTATATATGGTTAATATTAATCTTAGCATTGATCTCTGATACTAACACATTTGGAATTTACTAGATTTCTTAGATGTTTATTAGATATTTATGTTTAAATCAAATTTAGAATGTTTTCAAACATTATTTCTTCAAAATTTCTCTGTGATTGCATTCATTTTCTTTCTTGTTGGGCTCCTACAATTCATATTTTAGTCTACTTAATACTGCACATGGTAGGTCTGATTGTTCTGGCAGCACATGTATAGTAGAGGATTGCAAATTTGATCATCAATAGGAGGAGAGGACCTCGGCCCTGTGAAGGTTCTGTATCCCAGTGTAAGGGAACGCCCGGGCCAATAAGTGGGAGAGTGTGTGATGGCAGGCATGGGGAGGGGGAAGGCAACAGGGGTTTGTTCTTGTTGTTTTTGTTTGTTTCATTATTTGTTCTTTGGAGGGGAAACTGGGAAAGGAGAAATTTACATGTAAATAAAATATCTAATTAAAAAAAGAAATATCATATTTAAGCTCAAAAAAAAAAGAAATCTAAATAAAAATTTAGGGAAAAGTGTGAAAAAAAAGCAAACATTTATTGTACCCCTGGAAGCCATATCCCCCTTTTTTTATTTTTTTATTACATATTTTCTTTATTTACATGTCATATGATATCTCCTTTCCCAGTTTCCCCTCCACACACACATACACACACACACACACACACATACAAACAACAACAACAACAAGAACAAACTCCTGTTCCCTCCTTCCTTCTCCTACTTGCCACCCCACACTCTCCTGCTTACTGGCCCTAGCATTCCCCTATACTGGGGCATAGAACTTTCACAGGGCCAAGGGCCTATCCTCCTACTGATGACCAACTACGACATCCTCTGCTACACATGCTGCTGGAGCCATTAGTCCCACCATTTGTACTCTTTGGTTTGGTGGTTTAGTCCCTGGGAGCTCTGAGGGTACTAGTTAGTTCATATTGGTTTTCGTCCTAAGGGTCTGCAAACCCTTCATCTCCTTGGGTTTTTTCTCTAGCTCCTTCATTGGGGACCCTGTACTCAGTTCAATGGATGGTTGTGAGCCTCCACTTCTGTATTAGTCGGGTACTGTCAGAGCCTCTCAGGAGATAGCTACATCAGGCTGGATTGTCCTTCTTTCAGTCTCTGCTCCATAGTCTCTGCAACTCCTTCCATGGGTATTTGTTACCCCTTTTAAGAAGGAATGAAGTATCCACATTTTGATCTTCCTTCTTCTTGAGTTTCTTGTGGTTTGTTGATTGTTCTTTGTGTATTCCAATCTTCTAAGCTAATATCCACTTATCAGAAAGTGCATGCCATGTGTGTTTTTTTGTGATTGAGTTACCTCACTCAGGATGATATTCTCCAGATCCATCCATTTCCCTAAGAATTTCATAAATTTGTTGTTTTAATACCTGAGTAGTACTCCATTGTGTAAATGTACCACAATTTCTGTATCTATTCCTCTGTTGAAGGACATCTGGATTGTTTCCAGTTTCTGGCTACCCAGAAGATGCTTCAACATATAATAAGAACACATGCCCCACCATGTTCATAGCTGCCTTATTTATAATAGCCAGAAACTGGAAACAACCCCTTTTCTTTTAGTTTTGTTCTTGTGCTAGGGTTCGAGAATCTAAGCAGGCACAAGATTCCATGCAAAGCAAGACTTTTATTTTAATTAGGCAGCAAAACCTGTCCAGTCAAGAACAGCAGCACAGACTTTGTAATTGACTGTATTCTCATTCATCTATCTTAGTAAGTATTTAAGCAGATGACAAAACTTTACTATAACCAAGCTAGTATGGATTGAACAGGCCCGCAAAACAAGATTGGGAACAGAATTGGTTCTGTTCCCTAGCCCGCTGCCACCAGCCAGAATGTTACAGAGGTTTTAAGCTTGAAAGCCACAAACATCTGTGCCAAGTTAGGGTTATATTTTACCATTAATTAGGACTTAGGTATAGGGGACTTCCTTAGGTCCCCTAGTAATACACTTATCTTGTTCCCATTTGACTGTGCCAGGACAACTTCCCCAGAATTGATTTCTCAACTTGCCAACCAATATGTCAGTTACTCACTTATATGTCTCTATCTGCCAAGCAGGATGTCAGTTATACAAGGAGGTCTTGTGAACTTAAACTTTATTTGACATTCTATTCAAAACAGAAATTTTATTCAAATTGGCTTCAGTTTGGTTCTTTCTTACACTTGTTCCTTGTTTTTTAATTTTAATTTTCTAGACTATGTCTGTGGCAAGGTCTAGCATAAGGTATAATATTAAAATAATCTTATTAGTTTTATGCAATCCATGTTTTTCCTTGGGCATATACATTTTCTTTCATTGTTCTCAATTTATGCTTTCAAATATTTTAGTCTTTTTTGGTTGATGCAGTGAACTTTTATTGATGGTATTCAAGAGAGTAGGGAGGGCTCATTAAGCCTCTCCTACTATTGAGTCTGGAATGGAAATTATGAGGGAGATGCTCAGTGTTGAGTTGGGACAGGGACTCGTCAGCAACTAAGGGCCTCTCTCATGCTCTCAGTGTCTTTGCTGAGGTGGGTGGTCCAGAGTTTCTTACACCTTGGAGGCCATTTAGGTCATTGAAGTCCACGACCATGTGCTGTAGCGGTATTCATTGTCATACCAGGAAATGAACTTTACAAAGTTGTCATTGAGAGCAATGCCAGCCCCAGCATCAAAGATGGAAGAATGAGAGTTGCTGTCAAAATCAAAGGAGACAACCTGGTCCTCAGAGTAACCCAGGATGCCCTTTAGTGGGCCTAAGATGACTGCTCTTCTGAGAAGGACAAAAGCATCCACACTTTGGTCTTCCTTCTTGAGTTTCATGTAGTCTGTGAATTGTATCTTGGGTATTCCAAACATTTTGGCTAATACCCACTTGTCAGAGAGTGCATACCATGTGTTTTCTTTTGTGACTGGGTTACCACACTCAGGATGATATTTTCTAGTTCCATCCATTTACCAAAGAATTTCATGAAGTCATTGCTTTTAATAGTTGAGTAATACTCCATTATGTAAATGTACCCCATTTTTCTGTATCCATTTCTCTGTTGAAGAACATCTAGGTTCTTTTCCACTTCTGGCTATTGTAAATAAGGCTGCTATGAACAAAGTGGAGCAAGTGTCCTTGTTATATGTCAGAGTAACTTTTGGGTATATTCTCAGGAGTGGTATAACTAGGTCCTCAGTTAGTACTAAGTCCAATTTTTGAGGAACCACCAGACTGGTTTCCAGAGTGGTTGTACCAGCTTGCAATCCTACCAGCAATGGAGTGGAGGTTGTCTTTCTCGACAACCTCACCAGCATCTGCTGTTACTTAAGTTTTTGATCTTAGCCATTCTAACTGGGTGTGAGTTGGAATTTCAGGGTTGTTTTGATTTGCATTTCCATGATGACTAAGGATGTTGAACATTTCTCAGCCATTCGAGATTTCTCAGTTGAGAATTCTTTGTTTGGCTCTGTATACCATTTTTAATAGGGTTATTTGAATTCTTTGTATATACTGGATATTAGCCCTCTATCGGATGTAGGGTTGGTAAAGGCCTTTTCCCAATCTGTTGGTTGCCATTTTTTCCTATTGACAGTGACCTTTGTCATTTTATGCATTTTATGTCCTATTGACAGTGTCCTTTGTCATTTTATGCATTTTATGAGATCCCATTTGTCTAAAGTTGATCTTAGAGCATAAGCTATTGGTGTTCTGTTCAGAAAAATTTTCCCTGTGTCCATGTGCATAAGGTTCTTCCCCACATTCTTTTCTATTAGTTTCAGTGTATCTGGTTTTGTGTGGAGGTCCTTGATCGACTTAAAATTGAGCTTTGTACAAGGAGATAAAATTGGATTGATTTGCATTCTTCTAATTGTTGACCTCCAGTTGAACCAGCACCATTTGTTGAAAGTGCTGTCTTTTTTTCCCCCACAGGATGGTTTTAGCTCCTCTGTCAAAGATCAAGTGACCATAGGTGTAAGGGTTTATTTCTGGGTCTTTAATTCTATTCCATTGACCTACCTGCCTGTCACTATATCAATACCATGCAGTTTTAATCACAATTGCTCTGTAGTATAGCTTGA
>NW_022196898.1:106420845-106462419 GCF_008632895.1 Mastomys coucha | reverse complement strand
TTTTTTTTTTTTTGTTATTCCACATGAATTTGATAATTGCTCTTTCTAACTCTATGAAGAATTAAGTTGGAATTTTGATGGGGATTGCATTGAATATGTAGATTGCTTTTGGCAAGATGACCATTTTTACTATGTTAACCCTGAGATCTTCTTACATTTCTTTCTTCAGAGACTTGAAGTTCATGTCATACAGTTCTTTCACTTGCTTAGTTAGAGTCACACCAAGATATTTTATATTATTTGTGACTATTGTGAAGGGTGTTGTTTCCCTAATTTCTCTTCAGCCTGTTTTTCCTTTGAATAGAGGAAGGCTACTGATTTTTTTTAGTTAATTTTATATTCAGCCATTTCGCAGAAGTTGTTTTTCAGGTATAGGAGTTCTCTGGTTGAATTTTTGGGGTCAAGTATAATTAAATCTTAATGGATATTTTTCCAATAGGTATTTGGGAACTCTCTCTATGTACTATATACAATGAGATTTTATTACCAATTTAAAAATTAATATTTTCTTTATGCAGCTGGTGAATATAGAACACAAACTAGAAATTACAAAGGCCTGTTTTTATCTTAGAGATATCAGTTAATTTAATTTCTTAGCATTATTTATTTAATAGTAAACATATGATAAAACAAGAACAACAAATCTTAGCTGAAGAAAAAAGCATGTAAATCAAAGGGCAACTTACTGAAAATGTTTTACTTCTTATAAGATATATGTTCTAAAGACATCAGTACTTATTTTCATAGTTTCAAAAAACACTGGATATTTTCTTTCTGAGAATGGAAGAATTAAAAATATATATTTGTTACTATTTGAAGTTTTCTTTCATAATTATAGTGATTGTCACAAAGAAAAATAATTATCTGACTACTATTGATCACTTTTTATAAAATTAAATTGTGTTGTTAGCAAAATTAACAATGAGGGAATAGCAAAATGCTTATATATGCTGGCCAAGGCCAGCAAAGTGATTGCCTGAAGACCTGACTTCCATTTCCCAAATCCTCATTATGGAAGGCAAGAATTACTCCCATAAGTTGTCATTTGACTCTATATTTGTATCCTGACACATACTTGCATATGCACATATATGTCAATATATACACATATATACAGTATATATATATAATATATATATATATATTATATATATATAGTAAATAAATATATGTTGAAAGTTATCATTTTCCATTGGACTTCAAAATGCCAATAAGACAGTATTATTTTAAAATTGAGTCTTTATTAGTATTAAAAGTAATTGGCCAATTTTAAGCCACTGTTAAATTTTTAGATTTTTATTTTGATTTACATATCAGAAAGCAATAAATAGGGGAATTTAGAAACTTTTATAACCTCAGTTCTTAAATACTGTGTGTGGAATTATATGGACAGGCACTGTGATGCTGTCACATTATTGCTACTATATGTCACAGAGACTTGGAATGTTTTCTTTGTCTGTTTTCTTCAAAAACATTATGATATGATTTCCCACTGGTATTGCCTCCCCTTTAGATCTATTGAGAAAGATTTGCTCACTTCAGTTACAAAAGGCAGTCTTACCACTGGTGTCCTGTCTCTCCCAGGATGGAACCCAGGCTTCTCAGTATGATACAAAAGGCTTCTTGTGACCTTCTCAGACTAACTTCTATAGACTGAACTATTGAATTTGGAGGTTTCTACATATAAGTAATATTTAAGCTGATACTTGTCTTAATTGATTTGCATGGCTTATTTTGGGTGAGAGGATAAAACATTCTTGTATCTGGCAAGCTCTCAATTCTCAAGGTGATTTTGAGTGTCTTTTCTACTACCATTTTCCCTGAAGAAGCCTGCTAGAATAATTGTGTATCATTATTTTATGAGCTTCATATCATCTTAAACATATGTCATATGTTTTATTAGTCTGAATTACTTGCCCTAATTTCCTCCTTAGTTACTGAGGATTTAATGACAAATGATATACTTTATTTGTTCTTTTGTTTGCTTGTTTCCACATGCCTGCCTCAAACTTGTAGCATTTGGTAGAAGTCCTCAGAGGGAATAGAAATTTTCACTTTTCTCCAAGTTCTAATAATGATCTCACTGTCCAGCTTTCTTTCTTACTACTATTGAAGACATAATCTGATCAATCAGGCAGGATACTATTTTTCATAGTTGGAATAGAGATATTTAGCTCATTTTTTTGTGTTTTTCCTGCCTAGCAAGTGGAAGGAGCCAGCATTGGCTTTCTTTTCAGTGTGTGAATGCTTCCTTCTCTCCCCTTTCTATAACATCTTTCTGCACTGTGAGTGATCTGAAAGATAGTGAGACTTGGTTATGGGTAACAGTGACAAGATGTATTAAACTCACAGTTTAAAAGGTTTAGAAGGGTTCTGCTTTTCATTGCAGCATAATGACACCTGACCAGGCCTCCTGATGCTGAATAATCCCAGCTTATAGAGGCAAGGAATGTTTTCTCCCACAACTTGTAGACCTGTTATAAGTTATGACATTGAAAAGCCTTGGATGTGGCTTAAGTAAGGTGACTAAAATAAAAATCATGTAATGTTAGAGAGATGCTTAAGATATAGTAGACAATGTCAATGCTCAGATAAGTAAAAATGTAGCTGTTATAACAAAAGAAATTGAGTATAAATTGAAAACTAAATACCAAAATAAGGTGAACACTTGAGAAGAATTATAAAAGTTATGGATCTGACTTTTAAGTAATCAAAACTAAATCAGCAACAAAATGTGATTCCCACTAAAAAAGGCAAGATCTCCTTAGAGATCTGAATCAAGTCCTAGAAGAACTAGAAGAAATGAAAAAAGCTAAGTGCAAATATTTTCAAATGGGGATACTGATGGGAAGAATAAGAGATTCCAAGGATGCAAAGTGCCAATAAATGGATTTCCCTTAAATGAGAAGAGAGCAAATAGAGAGATTATGTTACTTTAGCAACCATCAACAAAAATATCTCTGTCTTAGAGAGATAATTTTATGAATTCAAAATATGAACTGAATTTCTGGCATGAGGGGTAAACAGAGTTAGAACGACTTTCATATCTTAATACTTGTGGTGGATTGAATGAGAATGCCCTCCATAGGCTTGTCCACAGTGGTGCTATTTAGGTAGGTTTGGAGGTGTGGTTTTGCTAGAGGAAGTATGACATGGGAAGTGGGCTTCCAAGTTTTATTTCCTTTTCTTCCTCTTTGCAGCTAAAGATGTTAACTCTCAGTTGTTCTTGCCATAGTACAATGCCTATTTCCTGCTTCCTGCTTCCTGCTGCCTGCTGCCTGCTGCCTGCTGCCTGCTGCCTGCTGTCATAATTCCCTATCATGATGGAGTTTCATCCCTCTAGAATTGTAAACTTATCTCAGCTTTAGGGACAAGGGTTTTTATTGCAGCTTAGTATATGGGAATAGTAGAATGAGTTAAACTTAGCCTTCACCAGGGTCCTCTCTATTAGATATCAGGCTGATGTCTAACTCTAGCATCACAAGACATGTAACTCTGGCACACTCCGCTTATATCTAGAGTCATTTTGTCAACATAAGTAGTCAAATTGTATACAAGGTTCATCACAAACAATAAAGTCCCTCTTATTTCTCATGGAATTCCAAAGATTCCACGTGTATCCAACATTGCAACATTAGGAAGTAACAGACCTAACTGCAATGGAGAATCACACAACTGAGTCATAAAATATGTATATCACACACAATATCTTCTCATAGTGTTTTAAGTAAGTCTATAATTTTGTATTGGACATGTTTGTAGCTATTTTTGGCACTGGATATAAAGACTAGACCTCTATTTGGGCCGAGGCCAAATTTTTATTACACAAGAATATCTTTGTGGAAGAGTTAATTGATAATATATTCAGCTTATATAATAGATATTTGATACTTGAAAATTAAAATAGAATATGCCATAATTTAATTATTAAAAAATAAAATTAATGGATTTCTTAGAGAAAATCACAAACATTGAGAAAAAAGATTATAAATCTTCAGTAGGGAATAATGAAATAGAAAAGGAGCTATCCAAATAATCTCTTTGCAAAGAAGGGTCCACCTTTCTTTTTCTTTTTTTATCTATCATATTAGATGTGCTGTAGGTGTAATGAGAGACAATGAAACAAACTGGGGAATAAAACAGAATCTGTGCTGGACTTGAATTCCATTGAGTCCCAACTTATCTGAGAATAATTTGCTTTGAAATTTTGAGCTCAACTATAGATATTTAGCAAACCCTAACATTATCTCTCATGTAGGAGGCAAAATTTCTAAGAAGGAGCATACAGTTGAAAACTATAATAGGTATAAGAAGAGATGAGGTAGGACTTAGTGTTGGAAAGAGGAGAGGAAGATAAGAGTCAAAATTCAAATTGGTAACAATGCTTCAAAACAACTATTTCAGAATTGAAAAGGCTATAAAAGTATAATATTTGAATAATATAATCAATAATTTAATTTAGTATGCATATATATGAGAAACATTTAAGTCTATAACTGTCCAATAAAAATAAATTTTTATTTCAGTAAACTTTATAAAATTTCAGAAAAATGTAAATTTCAACATTTTTTCAGGACAATTTTTTAGTCATTTTCCCATCAAATTAGGAATAAATTTAAAAGTTGAACATCTTAGCAATTAGAAAAAAATAGGCATATCTGAGGAAAATATCAAATATGAATTCAAAAAAAGCAAAATGCAAAAATCTTCATCTTAAAGAATATATTTAGAAAGAAACACAGAAACACATAAGGGAATGTGGAGTCTCAGGGACACTGATAGCAAGGAATGAATACAAATTAAAGGACTTAACATATTGTGCATGGATATAATTAAAAGGGAGAAAATGTAATACTATCATGGAAGTATCATGGATTTTGGTTAAATCTAAAAGCTACTACTGGGAATTTTTTCTTTATTTATAAACATGAATTGGACACTTATTTTAAAATTACTCCTAGATTCACATGGGTTTAAATGTTGATTGTTTCTTTGGCATAATGGTTCAGAATTCATTTGAAACCTCCCAAACTACCTTAGTGATAACTATTTTTAAAAGACATTTAATATGAAAGTAATAACTAAGCATAATTTTGTATAGTTATGAGCTATCAATATTCTATTTATAAGATATAACAAATAGTACTATTCCAGTTTATATTGAAGAGAAAAAAAGAGTCAGGATTCTCTTGGCATGGCTTTCAAGCCAATTTACAACTTTATAAATCCTCAATAAAATTTAGCATACTAGTTCAGATTAATTAGAAACATATATTATTCACATGTATTGACTTGAATGAGTTCTACAAAAATGATAAATGGTTAAAATCATAGTACTGGAAGGGAAGAAAACAAATGATAGACAATTTTTGAGAAACCACACAGGTTAGTTGGCTTAGCTATACCATACCCAAGTGCTTTGCCAGAGGAAGGAGGTTTGGAGGGTAAATGAGCAGCCCAGAGAGTAGAGTCCCATCTGTTCTGACAGCCTGCAGCTCCCAGGGATGACAGCATTTCTGAAAGGGTTTGATTGATGTCATCTCAATTGGCTCTTGACGTGAGAGGTAGTTGGGGATGTCTGAATTAGAAATTAGTCCTGTGATCCTGAAAGTAAGCCAAGACCAGTGGTTATCAAAATAGTTTAGTAAACAAAGAGCAGCCATCACCCGTTGCCAATTCCCCTTAAAAGTAAGCTAAGAAGAAAGAGAATGGGCCGGCAAAGGCAAGAGGAAAGCAATAAACATGAAAAAAAATTAAATGGTGGAACAGAACGAGGCTAGTACAGGAAAAATTACCAGTTTCCTGTTGAAAAACAATATTTATGTATACATCCTTGTCCTTTCACTCATGCTATCTCTATGATTTTTATTACCTTTTAATGTTTATTTACTTTAACATTGCAAAGCTGGCTTACATTCAATTTTCACAGTCTCATATTTCATTTGAAAAATTTAAAGCCAGCCTTAATTAACCAAACCACAAAGAATAACCATTTATTTACATATTAATTTTGACCTATTTTGACAGTAAAAAATATTTCAAAACACAATTTGATTAATTATCTAATGTTGATAATGTACATAAGCATAAGTAATTCAAATTTCTTATATAAGTGGCTTATGAATTTTAATATACTTTTAAAATTATTTTAATTTTATGTGTATCAGTTTTTTGCCTATGCATGCAATATATGCATGCAAGAGGAGGCCACAGAGTATCAAAACCCACAGCGATGTAGTTACAGACAATAGTGAGCTGCCGTGTAGGTGCTAGAAACAAAACCTGAATATTCCAATCAAGAGCAGCAAGGGCTCTAAAGCTCTGAGCTTATAGCCCCCTACAAATGGCTTCTAATGCATCATTTTAAGTTAAACCTTTAATATGTATGGGTGTATTTCTTTATGTTATTTTGATTGTTTTCTTAGGCAGAATTGCTGGAGAAAAGTCTTTAGCTAAAATACAACAATTCAAAATTGAATAAATGATGCTCATTCATTTCCCCAAATATGTGCAATATTTGAAAGGAAAGAGAGCTGCAATGATGCCCAACAACTGTGTGCAGTTCCCTTGTTTTCTATTAGTTTTTTTTCTACTTGCATTACAAATATGTATCTCCCTGTTACTTTTACTTTACTCCCATGGGTTAAATGAGGTTTTATGTATAAATTTCTTATTGTGTTCCTGCTACACAATAATGGTGAAATCAATTTAAAGAGATAATAGCTTCTTTTGGCCATGATTTGAATATGAAATTCCATGACAGACTCATGTGTTCTACACTTGGTCCCAGATAGTTATCCTATTCTGGAAGATTCTGAAAACTTGATTAGGCATGATCTAATTAAAGAAAGCATATCACTGGGAGCAGAAATATGGAGTATCCTTCCTCTTTTTTCCCTCACCACTGTTTCTTTTCTGCAATAAAATAGCATCTGCCACATAGTTTTAGATATTCTGCTTCACCACAGACTCAGAATAAATGGAACTGGCTATGATGGATTGAGTATGCTGAAGCAGTGAGCTAAAACAAATCCTTCCTCTTCAATTGTTTATATCAGTTATTTTGTCAAAAATGTTATATTATCTTGTGGATTTTGAATTTTTTAAACATTTCAATAGTCAATGACATAGACATCCCTGTTGATTTAGAAGTTAAATTTTCTAAACATAAATTAAAATTTGAAATATTTCTCCTACTAACACAATAGACAAAGTTATATACATTTCTTGATTTGACAACTTCGGTGATTATCAAAATAAGATATTTTTGTATAACTGTTCATTTTTCTTTCTCTTTTTATTGGTCATTTATTCATTTACATTTCAAATGTTTCCCCCTTCTCACTGCCCCCTCTGTAAACCCCCATCCCATCTCTACTACCCCTGCATCTATGAGGGTACTACCCTACCCAACCACTCACTCCTGCCTCACCACCCTAGCATTCCCCTATGCTGGGGCATCGATTCTTCACAGGACTTCCTCTTCCATTGATGCCAGATGAGTCAATATTCCGCTACATATGCAGCTAGAGCCATAAGTCATTCGATGTGTACTCTTTGGTTGATGGTTTAGTCCCTGGGAGCTCTAGGAGATCTGGTTGGTTGATATTGTTGTTCATCTTATGCAGTTGCACACCCCTTCATCTCCTTCAGTCCTTCCTCTAACTCCTCCATTGGGGTCCCTGTGCTCAGTCCAATAGTTGTCTTCAAGCATCTGCATCCGTATTGGTCAGGTACTAGCAGGGCCTCTCAAGGGACAGCTATATCAGTCTCCTCTAAGCAAGTGCTTCTTGGCATTAGCAATATGTCTTGGTTTGGTGTCTGCAGCTTGGATAGATCCTTAGGTAGGGCAGTCTCTGGGTAGTATTTCCTTCAGTCTCAGATCCACCCTGCATTTCTTTAGACAGGAGCAATTCTGGTTTAATGTTTTTGAGATGGGTGGGAGGCCCAGTTCCTCAACTGGGAGCTGGCTTAACTTCTGAATATACTATATTACAGAATAATGGTGATAAAAACCACATGAAAATGGTACAGAGGCAGACAGGAAGATCAATGGAATAGAACTGAATACCCTAAATTAAACCCATACACCTATGTTCACCTGATCTTTCACAAAGAAGCCAAAATCATCCAGTGGTTAAAAAGACAACATATTCAACTAATGATGCTGGTTCAAGTGGCAGTCAGCATATGGAAGAATGCAAATTTATACACTATTAACTCTTTGTACAAAGCTCAAGTCCAAGTAGATCAAGGACCTCCATATAAAACCAGATATAGTGAATCTAATGAAAGAGAAAGTGGGAAAGAAACTCAAACATATTGGTATAGGGGAAATTTTCCTGAACAGAACACCAATGGCTCAGGCTGTAAGATCAACTGTAGACATATGGGATCTCATAAAATGGAAAAGCTTCTGTAAGGCAAAGGACACTGTCAATAGGACAAAAGAGGAACCTACAGTTTGAGAAAAGTTCTTTACCAACTCAACACCAGATAGAGGGCTAATATCCAAAATATACAAAAGATTCAAGAAATTAGACTCCAGAGAACTAAATACTCCTTTTAAAATTGGGGTATAGAACTAAAAAAAAAAGAACTCTCAACTGAGGAATCTCAAATGGCTGAGAAGCATCTAAAGAAATGTTCAACAACCTTCCTCATTAGGTGAAGCTGTCAGCAGCTATGCAAACCGGGTTCCTGAACAACAGGCAGGGGCCTGGGGAAAATATGGGAATCAGAATGCAAGAGAAATAACCAGACCAAGTCAAAAGGTTTCGATCAAGGTCCAATGTGCATTTCAGAGTCTTAGAATATATAGGCAGGGAACCCATCCCCCGTAAGCCAAGATCTTGTAGCCTAATTAGCAACTTTTTGTTCTGTCTGGAAGGCAAGGCATGGCTCAGCAGAGCATGGCTCCTATAGGGAAGCTGCAGACTTGGCTGAACAAAAGACCTCACCTAAGGGGGATGACTCCACCCTAGGTGAACTAGCTGCTTGTGGCAAGGACAAGGTCTGGTTTATCCCACTTAAGGCTGGAGGAGGTCACAGTTCCTCTCTTTTTATTTATTAAAAATTAGCTGGACTGGGGCATAAGATATAATTATGCACCATAGTCCTGCCTGATAATTATGGTGGCTGGCGGCCCCACCTTTTTTGGGACTGGATCTACTGGTCTCTCTCTTACCCATCCCAGAAATCACATGCAGCTTGTTTGTGTTTATTTGCACAAACAGGGCCTTTTAGTGTTTATTATTAATAAACACTGCCTCTTGGCACATGACTCTGTCTTAGGTTGATAGAGCCACAGATCCAGTAGAATTTCTTTGACTGCAAGCCCTCATAGCACACCTTTTTCCCATATAGACCAAAGCCACAATATGCACTTAATGCTTTTCTTCATCACAATGAATAACTGCCACATCTGAACTTTTCTGAAGTCAAGCCTGCATGAGATACAAGGTCAAAAGTTTAAAAGCAAGAAGCTTAATATTATCTGTGAGGATGTCCCAGGCACTCAATTCAGTTGCAAATCAGCAAAGCTCAGACTCAAGGTCTGACCCCCAGGTGTGGGGAAAATGACTCTGAGAATCACAAAGGAACTGTTAACTCTTAGGAAATTACTGGAGGCTATTTTGTTTGCAAAAAAGAAGAAAGAAAAAAATTAGCCATTATTTTAGATGGAAACATGTTTACTAAAAGAACTCTGGACCTGCATCCACTTTACAAACCAATCTTTCAGGCAGCCATTGTGCTCTGTCTTCTTTTTGCGAGAAGACACAAATGGAGCCTCTTTCCCATAATAAAACAGAGTCTGGACCATTCTACATGTTAGTAAGTGGATCTTGGCTTTTCACCATGGCATATGAACTGGAAGTGCGTGGATGTCAGTGGTGATCAGCAGCAGACTGACCTTTAGCATCAATCTTCAAAAAATTTAAAACAAATAAGACAAAGGCAAGATGTACTTTTGGTGACTTAGGAGGATATAATTCCCCTCTTTCTGTTTTTACAATCTATTTTTTCAGAGTGCTGTGTGCATGTTCAACAATTCCTTGTCCCATTGGGTTATAAGGAATTCCAGTTTTATGTCCAATACCAAATTGTTTACAAAATGATATTACATTTTTGCTAGTATAGGCTGATCCATTATCTGTCTTAATGACTTTAGGTAATTCTATAGCACTAAAGGCCTTTAAACAATGATCCATTACATTTCTAGAAGCTTCTCCTGTATGTAGAGAAGCAAAAAGGAATCCTGAACAAGTGTCAATACAAACATGTATATATTTCAGCTCTCCAAATTGTGCATGTGTTACATCCATTTGCCAAATATGACTAGGCATAAGGCCTCGTGGATTGACCCCTAAATGCAGAACTGGAAATAATGTAAGGCAGTTACATAATTGTTTTACAATCATTCTATCCTGATCCTTGGCGATCTTATATTGGAGCCTTAAGGTATGGCTAGAAACGTGAAATTTGTCATGATCACATCTAGCCAATGCAACAAAATCTGAAACTAAGGCTTCTCCTATTAGAGCTCCGACAATGCAATCATTGCCTGCAGCTAAAGGTCCAGGAAGACCAGAATGAGCTTGTATATGTCAAATATAAAATGGATTTTTTAGAGCAAGAATGACATTTTGCAATTGTGAAAACAGAGATCCTGTTGCCATATTAAAATTAAATGTATCACATGTTTCTAATAAAGGAACAGACTGGACCACATATAAACTATCAGTAAAAAGATTAAAAGTGTCATTCACAGTCTGAAAAACATTTAATACTGCAGTCATTAATACTGCTAACTGAGCTGAGAGGTAGCAGTCTATATGACTACTTGTTGATTATTCATAAGATATTCAACTTATTCTTTAGAGGAGCCATCAGTAAAAATCAAAAGAGTATTACACAGAGGCTGTAAAGATGTCATATTAGGAAATATTACCTTATTTACATTTAAAATTTTTATCAACCTGTCTTGAGGATAATGATTATTTATAGTTCCTTAAAATCCTATCTGATCAAGCAAACAATCCGTACTATGCTGTTTTAGCCAGACATCTTGATCTACAGTAAAAGGCTGAATAATGATGTCTGGCTCCTTGCCAAAATAAGTCAGCGCCTGCTTCCTTCCAAGTACCATCATATGGGCCACTGCCTCATGATATGGTAGGATAAATTCTTTAGAAGACATCCTTGAATGTATCCACATAATAGGAGCCCTTTGCCACAACTATGCTGTAGGCACAATTCATGTTAAAAATCAAGAAATCTAAGAATAATCTATATAAGTAACCAATTGTTTTTCAGTGGCACTTTCTACTTGCTATAAGGCCAGAAATTCTTCTGGAGTTAAAGATCTAGGAGAGTTAGGATCAGAACTCCCCTTAAGAATATCAAATAAAGGTTTCAATTCTCCTGTAGTAAGCTTTAAATAGGGGCAAAGCCAATTGATATCACCTAACAATATTTGTAAATCATTTAAGGTTTTTAAACTATCCCTGTGAGTAACTATCTTCTGGGGAAAAATGGCTTGATCTGTAAATCTAAAGCCCAAATAATTATAAGGATCCCAAGTTTGTACCTTTTCTGGAACTATTTGCAGTCCTTTATCAGCTAAGGCATGTTGTAAATCCCTATAGCATAAAAGCAAATCCTGAGGGTTTTTTTCTGCTAATAAGACATCATCTGTGTAGTGGGTGATATATATTATTGGCCACTGCTCTCTCACAGGCTCAATGGCTTGTGCCACAAACTTTTGACATAAAGTGGGACTGTTAGCTATGTCCTGAGGAAGAACTGTCCATTGTTATCTTTTCATAGGTTCCTTAAAATTAATAGAAGGAACACTGAAAGCAAATCTTTCACAATCCTCAGGATGCAAAAGAATAGTAAAGAAACAATCTATCAAATCTACCATTCTTTTATAATATCCATTAGGAATAGCTACTGAAGATGGAAGCCCAGGTTATAAAGCTCCCATAGGTACCATGGTTTCACTAACCTTTCTTAGATCTTATAAAAATTTCCATTTACCAGATTTTTTTCTTAATAACAAATATTGGAGTACTCCAAGGCAACTAAGACTCTCTTAGATGCCCTACCTCTAATTGCTCCTGCACTAGCAAAGAAGTGGCTTTTACCTTTTCTTTAGATAAAGACCACTGATCAACCCACATTGGAATATTATTAACCCATTGAATTTTATCAGCATGAAATGCAAGTAAGATAGTGGCCATTATGGAAAATACCCTGAGCCTCTAGTGTTAGAGTGAGGCTTAGGACCTTCAAATGTCTTTTTTTAAAAAGATTTATTTATTTACAATATGTAAGTACACTGTAGCTGTCTTCAGACACCCCAGAAGAGGGCACCAGGTCTCATTACGAATGGTTGTGAGCCACTATGTTGTTGCTGGAATTTGAACTCAGGACCTTCAGAAGAGCAGTCAATTCTCTTAACCACTGAGCCATCTCTCTAGCTCCCTTCAATTGTCTTAATGTTTTGTCCTAGTATCTGCTTAGTCACTGCTTTACTAGGACTATACAATATAAGACCCATCTGTGTCAAGAGATCTTTTCCCCAAAGGGTAATTGGCAAATTTGACATAACATAAGGCTGAATTTGTTTTGAATTTCCCTCCTCATCTCTCCAGGTTAAAAGCTTAGAGCTTCGTTTTGGGTTATTGGCAAAATCCCTTGGATGTGAGTAAGTGTATCAGACAATGGCCAAGTTGAAGGCCAATCTTGTCCTCTAATAATTGTTACACCAGCTCCAGTATCTATTAATCCTTCAAAGCTTTTTCCTTCAATTATTAATTTAAGGTTAGGTCTCTTACTACTAGTAGATTGAACCCAGTATACATCAGAGGAATCAAAGCTACTCTGTCCTTTCTCATTTTTAACAAATCTGGAAGGCATTGGCTACAAAGGAGTTAAAATAAGTAGAGCAATTCTTTGATTACCTGGTACAGTTATAATACCATGAGGGGAAGCAGCCATGATTTTAATTTCTCCCTCATATTCATTATCTATAACACCTGAATAAATCCTCAGTCCCTTTACAATCAAACTGCTTCTTCCAATAAGAAATCCCAAATTTCTGCGGGTAAAGGTCCAAAGACTCTGTAGGCAGAATTTGAACTACCATTCTGGGGTTAATACCGCATGGGTAGTGGAACAGAGGTCCAATCCTGCATTTCCTGGGGTTGCCCTGATAAGTTCAAAAATGGTTTTCATTGGCTGGACAGCAGCTACATGGCCCCATAAGCTGCTTGCTGTTGGTGTATAAGGGCCTGAGGCTGATCTTTCTTAGATTTACATTCCCTAGCCCAGTGTTTACCCACCCTGCATCAAGGACAAGCTTCTGGGGCATAGCTTGATTGTGTGCTTGCAGCACCTGTTTTCCTAGGACAATCATTCTTAAAATGACCCAAACTTCCACATTTAAAACAAACTTTATTCTTTCGCTTCTGTGCAAGAATTGCTTGCACAGTGGTTCCTTGTAAAGCAGCAGCTATGGCCAAGCCCTGATTATAAGAAGTCCCAATCTCTGCACAAAGATGAATATATCCAGATAAATCTGTCTGTCCTTTGTGGAGCTGAATAGGGGCTCAACACACTACATTAGCATTCTCATATGCCAACTGTGTAATAAAAGGACTCCCTGCTTGAGAATCTCCAAGAATTCTACTAGTTGCTTTTAATAGCCTATCCACAAAATCTTGGAAGAGCTCATCTGGGCTTGCCTGATGCTGGCTAAACTTCCACTGAGATTGCCTTTCATTGGTAACCAATTCCAAGGATGGCAGGCCACCTTTGCAACCTGAGCATACACTCCAGCAGGAAACCCAATCTGATTAACATTACCTTCATATTGACCTTCTCCTAAAAGCATGTCAATATCCTAATCTGGGTTCCCTGTCTGAGAGCATTCAATGTGGTAGTTTTCTTACTGGCTTCATGCCACTCAGAACTCCAGAGTAAGAAATCTCCTCCTGACAAAGTAGCCTTACATAGAATCTTCCAATCTTGAGGGGTTAAATTTGACTCCATCACAGTATCCAATAAAGTTTGTGTAAATGGAGCTGTAGGGCTATACTGCACCACAGCTGTTTTTAACTCTTCTATCACCTTGAACTCTGATATTGTCTGATATTGTCTGACTCTGTTGTCTTGCTGATCAATTACCTCAAGAATAGGGAAAGCCAGTACCTTAGATGATGGCTCCCTCCATCCACCCCCACCAGCTCCAGGCAGAGCTGACAGCCTGAGCCTGGAGGCAGCCACCTACTGGGGCTAAACAATGGTCCACTACACTGCAGTTTGCCTTTGAAGACAAGAAGCTGGAAATTACACCTAGCTGCTGACAGGTCTGTCTGCCTGCTTGAAAACTTTGAGTTTCCAGAGTTTGGCATCTCTTGTCTGCTGCCTTGTTTATGTTATGCATATACCTTGTGCCTGGAGATTTTCAGTTTCAGTCTTGCCTGCTTATAAATGTTCAAAATATCCCCAAGTAAATAGATGCCTTGATAAAAACCTACTTGGTATCCATTCTCTTTGTTCCCCAACCCACTTGTTTTCCATATCTTGTTGTCCGTATCTAACCTCTAGCTGAAGAGAACACAGACCCAAGTGGAGCTGCCGGCTGGATCCACTCACTTAGATGTATCCTGCCCTTTCCTGCGAGCCTGACTTACAGCTGTTGGCGATTGATATGCCTCAGAGTAGCTGTTCTTTTCTGTACTTGACACAGTTTTTACTTCCCATAGCTCATTAGTCAATTTCTGCAACTTAATTTCAAACTCTAATTTACTTAGTTGCATGTCCATCTGGGTAGCATCTCCTGCAGGAGAAGCCATAGGCAGAGCAGAAGGTTTGCAAGGAGGCCACCCCTCTCTTTTTCTGAATGAGCTTTCTCGTCTAAAGTTAGCTCATCATTAGAATCCCTATACCTTTCTAATTTAAGGTGGAGAAGGTACCTTTCTGAGGAAGCCCTCTCTGGCAGGCGTTCTTCCTGAAATTCTACAAGCTCTCCCTGGGTACTATTTGATGCCTGGGAGCTCTCTTCATCAATGATATCTTTTATGAGTGCCCAGAGGCAGAGGATGAAATTATCTGCCTGGATGTTTCTTAAAGCTTCTCCAATTCTCTTCCAGGTTCTCTTATTTAAAGTTCACACTTCTTGAAACCATGAGCAGCAAGAATCTACCTGATCTGAAAGATCATCTAATAATTGTTCTCTCACCATTATCCCTCTCACCTGAAGCAGCTCTTGTAGGCTGTGGACAATTGCCTGTTTAGAAGTTTCCAATCCAATCACCACTGTCAAACCCTAAGTGATCAGCACAAGTTCAGTGCCAGTCCCAACATAGCAGGTATCCTCCTGCACCTACAGCAACATTTCCAAAAGATGAAATTAAGGCTAATGCTAGCATCAATACTATAAGTTGCTTACTGTGCAGGATGGTATACCATTTTCTTCTGTTTTCTGCAGAGCTCCGCTTAAGACAGTGCTGCCCTCTGTTGACCCTCTCGTGTTCAAGTCCCACTTTCATGAGCACCACTTGTAGCTATACAAAGCTAGTTCCTAAAAGAGAGGCAGGGGTCTGGGGAAAATAGGGGAATCAGACTGCAAGAGAAATAACCAGACCAAGTCAAGAGGTTCTGATCAAGGTCCAATGTGTATTCAGAATCTGAGAATATATAGGCAGGGAACCCATCCCCAAGTAAGCAAGAATATTGTGGCCTAATTAACATCTTGTTGTTCTGTCTTGAAGGCAGGTGAAGCAGCTCAGCAGGGCATGGCTCCTATAGGGAAGCTGCAGACCTGGCTGAACAAAAGACCTCACATAAGGGGGAAGACTCCACCCTAGGTGGGCTAGCAGCTAGTGGCAAGGATAAGGTCTGCTTGTCCTCCCTCCTCCCTCACTTGAAGCTGGGGGAGGTCACAATCAGGGAAATGCGAATCAAAACAACCCTGAGATTCTACTTTATACCAGTAAGAATGGCTAAGAGCAAAAACTTAAGTGACAGCAGATGTGGTAAGCATATGGAGAAAGAGGAATACTTCTCCACTGCTGGTGAGATTGCAAACTGGTGCAACCACTCTGGAAAGTAGGCTAGTAGTTCCTCAGAAAAGTGTATATAGTACTACCTGAAGACCCAGCTATATATACCCAAAAGATGCTCCAACAAATAACAAGGATACATACTCCATTATGTTCACTGTTCAGTTTCTATAGTCATGTCTATACCTGGCATTCAGATGGTTACAAAATCTGATTATGACACTTGTGTTGCCTTCATCTTTTGTCTTATTGAAGGACTTCTCATTATAGAAGAAGGAAAACACTCATGACAGTTCTGTGTAGTAGGGTGTTCTCCTTTCCAACTTTATTCTGCATCTTAATCTTCACATTCTCTACACAGAGAGCAACTCTTCTTAGCTCAATCTTACATCTATCTACAATTTCTCTAAATTTCCTTCTGCTCTTAGTTTCTATACATATTAGCTGACAACTTAAATTATTTCCTTAGTAAAGCGTTCCTGAACTCTTCATCCAAGAGAAATTACACATTAATTTCATTTGCATGGAACTTAAAATGAATGCAAAATTAGAAAATTCTTGGGATTATTTAGTAAGATGGCAAATCTTCTAAAGATGAGAATAATACTTTTCCTCATCAACTTACACAAACAGTATAAATTTGAGAGAAAAACTAGGTGACCCATAAGAACTTAACATATATATAGTTTTCTTATAAGGACTGATGATGATCATGATTATAATATTGAAAAGTTGATTGTTTCAAAAAAATCACTCAGTAAAGGTTATTTCTATCTACTATTGACTTATACTCTTTGTCTTAGTCAAGGATTCTATTCCTGCACAAACATCATGACCAAGAAGCAAGTTGGGGAGGAAAGGGTTTATTGAGCTTACTTCCACATTGCTGTTTATTGTCAGAGGAAGTCAGGACTGGAACTCAGGCAGGTCAGGAAGCAGGAGCTGATGAAGAGGCCATGGAGTGATGTTCCTCACTGGCTTACCTCTCCTGGCTTGCTCAACCTGCTGTCTTATTGAACCCAAGACTTCCAGCCCAGGGATGGCACTACCCACAAGGGGCCCTACCCCCTTGATCACTAATTGAGAAAATGCTCCACAGCTGTATCTCATGGAGGCATTTCCCCAACTGAAACCCCCTTCTCTGTGATAACTCCAGCCTGTGTCAAGTTGACACACAAAACCAGCCAGTACAATTGACCCCTTGTCAACTTGACACACAAACACATCACTATTAAGCTTCAACCCTTATTTTCTTATTCCCCCCCAAGATCTAAAGTCCCACAGTCTTTACATATTAAAAGTTCAATCAATTTAAAATGTCCAATATCTTTTAAAATTCAAAGTCTCTTAATTGTGGACTCAACTAAAATACATTCTTCCTTCAAGAGGGAAAAATATCAGGGCAATTTTTTACAATCAGGGCAATCAGTCACAATCAAAAGCAAAACCAATGTCTGGGATCCAACTCACGATCTGCTAGGCTCCTCTAAGGGCTTTGGTCACTTCTCCAGCTCTGCCCTTTCTAGCACACACCTTGTCTTCTAGGCTCCAGATGCCTGTATTCCACAGCTGCTGCTGTTCTTGGTGGTCATTGCGTGGTACTGGCATTCCCAAAACACTGCTATCTTCTGCTGTAACTAGGCTTCACCAATAGCCTCTCATAGACTGTCTTCATGGTGCCAAGCCTCAACTCCTTTGTATGACCCCTTCAGTCCTGGGCCATCAATTGTAAACTGAGGCTGCATCTACACTTATGGCCTTCCATGGCCTCTCATTGTGCCGAGTCTCAGCTGTTCTTCATGACCCCTTCATGCTGTCAAAACCAGTACCACCTGAGTGACTCTTAAACATTACTAAGTCCTGCTGCAGCAAAAGGTACAACCTTGGCTATCTCTGGAACACAGTCTCTTTGTGCTCTCAGAAAATACTTCCCAGAAGATGTTACCTCAGTGATGCTGGTCTCTTCTTAATCACTGCTAATTTCTTAGCTCCAGCCAACCAGCATCAATAGTCCCAGTAATACAAAGTTTTTGCTTTAGTAGTTCTGGTATCTTGTTAATCACAGCTGACACTTCAGCCCCAGCTAACCAGAACCACAGAATCTCCACTATCAAAACAACATGGCCCTGATAAGAATCTTTAATCTTCCCTCTGAAATTTCACAAGCCAGGCCTCCATCTTCCGTGCTGTTCTCAACATGGTCTTCTAAACTCTTACACAACATCCCATAGAGCTCTTAACAACCAATGGCTCTTCTAGCTCAAAGTTCCAAAGTCCTTCCACAGTCCTCCCCAAAACATGGTCATGTTGTCACAGGAATACCCCACAATGCTGGTACCAATTTGTCTTAATCAGGGTTTCTATTCCTGCACAAACATCATGACCAAGAAGCAAGTTGGGGAGGAAAGGGTTTATTGAGCTTACACTTCCACATTGCTGTTTATCATCAAAGGAAGTCAGGACTGGAACTTAAGCAAGCCAGTAAGAAACATCTCTTCATGGCCTCTGCATCAGCTCCTGCTTCCTGGAAGGACACTTCATTCTTATCAAAGGGAAAATCTCCCAAGAAGAACTCTCAACTCAGAACATCTATGCTGTTAGCATCAGGATATCCAAAGCTTGTGGTGATGCATGGGCAGGTCCACAGACTTGTTGCCAGGGCAACAGCCACCATATTCTCAGAATCCATTGGGCTCACCTCCCACCTTTACCTGTGGCCACTACCCTGATATATATATATATATATATATATATATATATATATATATATATATATATACATACTGGGAACATTCCTCCATCTCTCTCTCTCCCCCTCCTCTCTTTCCTCACTACTTCCCTCTCTCTCCCTCTCAATTAAACCTCTTACATGTGGAATTGTTTGGGCTTAGTGTGTGGTATGTCCTGATGCGATCCACCATTCTAACACATCATTTGGTGCTGTGACTCGGATTTGGTGGTTCGGGCCAGCACCCACTCTGCTACCTTGCAGCAGGGCGGGCAGAGGTCACAACCACATGGATCATTCGCAGCACTGGCAACCATGGCTTCCATCAATACTTGAGTTCACAGCCCCCTCAGCTGGTGGCTACAACAATCGTAGGCTTTCATCATGGAAGCTGCTGCTGCTGAAGATACCACCACCAAGTTGCAGCTGGAATGGAGCTGCAGCCATGCACCTTGGGACATATAAACTTCTACCATGTGAGCTGCGCCCCGCCTGATCTATTGGGGGTGGGGGGTGTTAGCCTCTGCTCAGATTCACACCTACCTATTCAGCTTCAAGTTTTCCATTTACCAGTCTGCTATAATTCTTGCACAGACACCGGCATATTAATTAATAGGATCAGTCAAAGGGAGGACCTCCAGATTTCCAGATAAGGCCTGGCCAGCCTTCTCTGGGAACTACGGGGTTTACAGTCAAGCCTCCCGGTTGAAATATGTCTTAGGATTTCTGCCATTCGTTGCCCCTCCCTCAAAAGCAACTCTCATTCCCAATTTTTTTCCGGGCTCTAGCAGCCGAAAAGTTCTTAGATCCAGGGTGGGTTGTTTTCCACAGCAGGCCTCCGGGGTCTGCTGGGTAGTCTCTAGGGGTTTCTTGTGATGACTTGAACCACTAGCTTTGGCTATTAACTTCTTGGTTCTTGGACTGTTCTCAGGATGCTGGTATGAATAGTCCAACTACCTGCCAATGAGTGTCAAAATGTCTTTGACTGTTACCTCCAGGCACCCCACTGTGATGTCTCCTGGAAAATCTCAAATCTTTAAAGCTAATGCCTGACTTGGAGGCATCAAAATTAATATATCTCTGCAATAAGATCTGGATTAAATATCAACTAGATGGGAGTTCAAAATGGTCACTTAATGGCACCCTAGATCCAACCATTTTAAGGGATCTTAATACATACTGCCAGCGAACTGGTAAATGGAAAGAGGTTCCCTATGTGCAAGCATTTATTCTATCTCCATTCCAATCCCTCCATGTGCTCTTCTTGTTCCCCAACCCAACTTCTCTTAGCCATGAAATCTACACTACCTCTGCTAGATGATGCTACAATGTTAGATCCAGCTAATGAACCACCCCCTTTTTGCTACAGACCTGTCTCCACACTGCCAAAAACCCAAATTGCCATCTCAGTTTTTCCTCCTCACCAGGATGACCCAGAGCCTGCTAGCTCCACCTCTCCAGACCCCTCCACTTCTTCTGTGCCAGCTGTGGGCCGCCCCAAATGCCCCACATTGGCAGCTACCTTCACTCCTCCTGTCACCCGCTCTAAGGCTACAGCCAAACTGTGAGGAGCCACAGCTGCCACCCTACATATATATTGAACACCTGGTCTCTGGCCAGAGCAGAGAACATTGATAAACAAGCCCTTAGTTGGAAAAGCTGAGTGCCTCCAGTTTATGATGCAAGCTGGCATGATTTCTCATAGCCTATTATGTTTTGCCACATAGCCGATGCTGATTGGGACCAGGGAAAGTATCCCACAAGGGCTGGGGTCTGGAGAGAAGAGAAGTAAAATGTAGGAGATAGAAGTAAGACGTAGGAAATAGAAGTAAGATGTAGGGAATAGAAGTAAGATGTAGGAAATAGAAGTAAGATGTAGGGATAGAAGTAAGATGTATGTAAGAATAGGAGTAAGTAAGATGTAGGGAATAGGAGTAAGATGTAGGGAATAGGAGTAAGTAAGATGTAGGGAATAGGAGTAAGTAAGATGTACGGGATAGGAGTAAGTAGGAAATAGGAGTAAGTAAGAAGAAAGTAGTAAGATGTAAGTAGTAAGATAGAAGTAGTAAGATGTAGGTAGTAAGATAGGAGTAGTAAGATGTAAGTAGTAAGATGTAAAATGTAAGTAGTAAGATAGAAGAAGTAAGATAGAAATAAGTAAGATGTAAGAAGTAAAATGTAACTAGTAAGGTGTAAGAAGAAGATACAGAAGGATAAAGAGAAAGAAGCTAGCTAGAGAAGGAGTAAAAATGAAGGTTCCTGAATAAACTGCTTGGAGAAGAGCTCATTGTTGCCTCCTTATTTCCGCTGGACTGAGGGGCAACAACACCAAACCTCCAAGTCCTTCCTCCCCAGAGACACCTGACCCAGCAACAGTCCTACTTCTAAGGGAAGTTGCTGGAGTAGATGGTCTTGTCAGAGTACATGTTCCATTCTCGCTTAGTGAACTTTATCAAATAGAAAACAGGCTGGGTTCCTATACTTCTAACTCTTCCAAGTTTATTAAAGAGTTCCAGTATATCACTCAATCTTACAGCTTGACCTTCTATGATGTTCATATGATCCTTACTAACAACTTACTTCCTGAGGAATGCAGATGAGTCTGGGAAGCAGCAAGAGTGCATGCAGATGGAATTCACCAAACAGACAGCACATACCCAATTGGCTCTGAGACAGTGCCAGACCAGGAGCCCCAGTGGAATTACAATTCTGCAGGTGGTATTTTAGCCAGGGACAGGTTCATTACATGCCTTCTGGCCAGTCTTAGAAAAGTGGCCTTAAAGCCAGTAAATTTTGAAAAACTCCAAGAGGTTATCCAGGACAAGCAGGAGAATCCATCTCAATTTTTAGAACGCCTTATGAAGGCTTTATTGCACCATACCAATCTGGACCCTGAAAACCCAGAAGGTAAGCAACTTCTGATGACCAACTTCTTTTCCAGAGATACCCCAACATAAGAGCCAAACTTAAAAAACTGGAGAGGGGACCCCTAACTCCACAGCCAGAAGTCTTAGCGCTGGCCTTAAAAGTGTACCATGGGAGAGATGATAAAGTCCACAAACAAAAATACCATATGCTGGCAAAGTTGGTTCGACCAACCCCAGCCACTACCCTGGACTCATGGTCTCCTAAGACTCAGGGACCACCAGGTACCTGATACAATGTGGTAAAAATGGTCATTGGGCAAAAGCCTGCCCTAACTTCCACAAGCCAAGATGGTCATGCCCTAGGTGCCATTAAGAGGGACATTGGGTTGTTGATTGCCCTCATGTTATGCAGAACAAAGGGACATCACTCCCAGATAACCCTCTAATTGATCTCCTAGGCTTGGCTATGGCTGACTGAGGAGGCCTGAGCTCCTCTGACCTGACCACTACCATCATTAGCAGGGAGCCCCAGGTAAATATTGTGGTATATGGGCGGTCCATCTCCTTCCACTTGGACACTAGAGCCACTTACTCAGTCCTGATGGAGTTTTGGGGACCCACTTCTCCTTCTAGTTCTCCTATTGTCAGGGTCAGAGGACAACCCATTCCTTTTCGGTATTGCCAAAATGTCCTGTCCCCTTATTTGGAAGGGATCTTCTAGCTAGGCTGGGAACCTCTATTTCCTTTGCTCCTCACATTTGCTTAAACTCAGGCTCTCCAGTGGTTCCTCTGCTCCTTCTCCTAGCCAGGCAACCTACTAACAGTACCATATTATTTCCTTTACCAGCTTCTCAGGTAGATCCCCGAGTCTGGGACATCCAGAACCCCTCTGTTGTTAAACACCATTCTCCTGTTGTCATCCAAGTACTAGACTCTACCAGGTACATAACCCAAGCTCAATATTCTCTCTCTACAGCCTACTCTTGAGGACTTAAGCTTCTTTAAATCTATCACTGTTTGTTGCAAAATCTGTCAGAAGTATGACCTTAACTTAAAGTATCATAGCACCCCTTTTCCTATCCATTAGGCTAGAGGTTCCCTTCCTGGAACTGACTGGCAATTTGACTTTACCCACATGCCCACTGTCAGGCATGCCAAGTACCTCCTGGTCTTGGTTGACACCTTCTCAAGGTGGGTAGAGGCATTTTCCACAACTAGCAAAGGGTCTAAGACAGTCTCTGATCTCCTCCTCCACGAAATCATTCCCCGGCTTGGTGTCCCAGCCTCTCTCCAATCAGACAATGATCCTGAATTTACTTCCCAAGTCTCTCAAATCCTATCTAAGGCCCTAGATATCCCCTGGCATTTTCACATTCCTTACCACCCTCAATCTTCTGGTAAGGTAGAAAGAACTAATCGCTCTTTAAAAACCACTCTTGTTATCTTGTTAAGCTGTCACAGAAACTTCACCTTAATTGGGTAAAACTCCTACCTCTGGTTCTTTTCAGGTTAAGAGCTCTCCCAAAGTGACCTCTCCTCATCTCTCCATTTGAACTCATGTACAGACATCCAGTCCTAACTCCTGGTCTTTCATCTAAATGCTCTCCCCTTCCAGATCATCTACTTACCCCATTACTTTTCCACCTCCGTTCTCTCCTATGGAACTTTGCTGATCACCATCTACCTCAGCCAGCCATACACTGTCTCCTGTCCACTACCTATCAACATTGGAGACCAAGTCCTTCTATCCCCTCCAGGTCATCGGCCATCACCTCTCTCTCTCAAATGGCAGGGCCCTTTTAAAGTAATTCTTGTGACCACTACAGCTGCTAAACTCGAGGGACTCTCTCATTGGGTCCATCTGTCTCACCTCAAACCTTTCGTTCCTCCAACTAAAAATGACTCTTTTTAATACATATCAATCTTAACAGGACCGTGCTTTGTTAAGCTCCAGAGGACAATGAGACAGTCAACCTTGTCCCCAATCCCAGAAAATGAGACTCCACTCCAGAAGGTGAGCTCAACCTCACTGGATTAGACATGGGTTTCTCATCCTCCTCCTGCTGTTCATTTCTATCCAGGGTAGCCCTTATATCTGGAGATTCGAGATTCAAGAAGCCCCCAAGGATAACAAACAGTCTTTCCAAATAGGGTCAGAAAACTGCTCCATAGCCAGATGCCAGGAACCAATCCAAATTGCTATCATTCTTGTATCTGTAATCCCATCTAAATATTATGATCTCTATATTTGCTTTCTCTTTGACCAGACAAAAGATTATTGCAGAAAATGGCTAAACAAATATGGGGGCTGCCCATATTGGTCTTGTCAAATACATATGCTAGGATCATGGATCAATCATTTCTTCTATCAACATTGCAAGACACTCTTTTTCTACATACAAGACCCATGGGATTCCAGGTGGGAGACAGGAGTTGTTGGTAAGCTCTATCATAAAAATCAGCCCAGGGCCCCAGTAAATACCATTCATATTCAGAGAAAATATGTATCAACTGCCCAACCCCTGGATATGGAAAAAGTAGAGGAGATAATCAAACACTACTCTGAGGTCCTTATCTCTTTGACATCACCCCTCATAAATGGCACTAACTTGTCATTTCGCCTTTTACTTCAGACCTTGACCTCGGCATATCAACTCCTTAATGGACCTGGGTCCTTTAAGGAGTGATGGTTATTTGTACCCCCTGGAACTAACTCACAATTGTCACAGTGTCTCTGGTGATACTGCCAAATAACATTACCTCATCCTTTGTCAGCTGCCCTGACTCCAGTGTCGCCATGACTCCATACCTTACCTCTGTCCCTCTCTTTGGGGTGGCAACCTGTTTTAAGGCCTCTAGGACTCATTCAGTGGGAATGCTGAGCTCCCTAGACTGCAATAGAACTATAACCCTTGATATATCATCTCTGCCAGAATGCCCTACAATCCAAAACTCATCAATTCTTTGTGGCACTCAGGCATATCATTGCCTACCTGCTAGCTGGACAGGAGTTTGCACATTAGTACTTCTTTTCCCTGATCTGGGAGTAATCCGGGGAAATGAGCCCCTGACAATCCCAGTTTTAGATATGATAGCTGCCCAACATAAGAGGGCAGTCCAAGTTGTGCCACTCTTGGTTGCTACAGGAATAGCCATAGGTGTTGGTACTGGAGTTGAAGGGATAACAACTTCCATGATCCAATATAATACATTCACATCTCAGTTTCAAAGCAATTTTCAAAAAATGTCTGAAACTGTGCTTACTATCCAAAACCAGATTGATTCTTTGGCAGCTGTGGTGCTTCAGAACAGATGAGGACTAGATATCCTGACACCTAAAGAAGGTGGTCTTTGCTTTTTCCTACAAGAAGAATGCTACGTCAACCAATCTGGGATAGTAAGAGATAAAATCCAGGAGCTACAGTCAGACATAAAAAATTTCAGAGACTGTAAAACCTCCAGTTCTGAGATTTTCGAAAACCCCATATTGAAGTGGATACTCCCATTTGTAACTCCTTTCCTAGTCATCTTCCTGGTGTTATTATTTGCTCCCTGCCTCATTAATCTTGTTTCTACATTTCTTCAATGACAAATACAAAAAATTTCTAATCAAACTATCAATCAGCTCCTGTTACAGGATTACCAGCTGCTGCCCACAGATGAGCCACTGTCTACAGAGGAACCTGATGGGAACATTTACCATGTGGATCCTGATGGTGAAAGCCAGCTACCCCCCATTGACAACACCCCTAGACAGCAGAAAGTAGCTTAAGAGACATGACGCCTTCGTTCCCTTTTCACCATCAGCTTCCCCTTCCGTTTTTCTTTACTTCTCTTTATAATATCAAAAAGTGAGGTATGTTAGCATTAAGACATCCAAAGTCTGTGGTGATGCATGGGCAGGTCCACAGACCTGTTGCCAGGGCAATAGCCACCATATTCCCAGAATCCATTGGGCTCACCTCCCACCTTTACCTGTGGCCACTAAGTCATAACCCATATACATTCTTCCATCCCTCTCTCTCTCCCCCTCCTCTCTTTCCGAACTTCTGCCCCCTCTCTCCCTCTCAATTAAACCTCTTACATGTGGAACTGTTTGGGCCCAGTGTGTTGTATGTTCTGATGTGACTTGCCATTCTAACACATCATATGCTCTAAATGCAAGGGTACCCACATTCATAAAAGAAACTTTACTAAAGCTCAAAGCACACATTACATCTCACACAATAATAGTGGGAGATTTCAACACCCCACTCTCACCAATGGACAGATCATATGATAGTACATTTAAGTGATCCCAAAAATTCCACAAGAGAACTCCTAACCCTAATAAACAACTTCAACAAAATGTGTGGATATAAATTCACTCAAATAAACTAGTAGCCTTCCTATACTCAAAGGATAAACAGGCTGAAGACAAATTAGGGAAATAACACTCTTCACAATAGTCACAAATAATATAAAATTTCCTGGTGTGACTCTAAGCAAGTGAAAGATCTGTATGACAATAACTTCATTTTTCTGAAGAAAGGAATTGAGGAAAATGGAAAGATCTCACATGCTTATGAATTGGCAAGATTAATATAGGAAAAGAGGTCATCTTGCTGAAAGCAATCTACAGACTCAATGCCATCTCCATCAAAATTCCAACTCAATTCTTCATAGAGTTAGAAAGAACAATTATCAAATTCATCTGGAATAGCATAAATCCCAGGATAGTGAAAACTATCTCAACAATAAAAGAACTTTTAGTGGAATCACCATCCCTTACCTCCAGCTGTACTACAGAGTAATTGTGATTAAAAACTGCATGATATTGGTATAGAGAGAGACAAGAAGATCAATGGAATAGATTTGAAGACCCAGAAATGAACCCATATACCTACATTCACTTGTTATTTGACAAAGGGGCTAAAACCATACAGTGGGAAAAAAAGCAGCATTTTCAACAAATGGTGCTGGTTCAACTGGCACTCAGCATGTAAAAGAATGCAAGCGGATCCATTTTTACCTCCTGTACAAAGCTCAAGTCCAAGTGGATCAAGGACCACATAAAATCAGACACACTGAAACTAATAGAAAAGAAAGTGAGGGAAAAGCCTCATGCACGTGGACACAGGGGAAAATTTCCTGAACAGAACACCAAAGCCTATGCTCAAGATCAAGAATTGACAAATGGGACCTCATAAACTTACAAAGCTTCTGTATGGCAAAGAGCACTCTCAATAGGACAAAATGACAACCAACAGATTGGGAAAAGATGTTTTCCAACCCTACATCCGATGGAGGGCTAAATATCCAATATATACAAAGAACTCAAGAAGTTAGAAACAGAGCATCAAATAACCCTATTAAAAAGTGGGTACAGAGTTAAACAAAGAATTCTCAACTGAGGAATACCAAGTGTCTGAGAAGAACCCAAAGAAATGTTCAACATCCTTAGTCTTCAGGGGAATGCAAATCAAAACAACCTTGAGTTTCTACCTCACACCAGTGAGAATTTCTAAGATCAAAATATCAGGAGACAGCAGATGCTGACAAGGATGTGGAGAAAGAAAAACACTCCTCCATTGCTGGTGCGATTGCAAACTGGTACAACCACTCTGGAAATCAGTTTGATGGTTCCTCAGAAAACTGGACATAGTACTACGTGAAGACCCTGCTATACCACTTCTGTGCATATAACACAGAAGATGCCCCAATATGTAGTAAGGACACATGCTCCACTATGTCCATAGCAGCCTTATTTCAAATAGCCAGAAGCTGGAAAAAATCCAGATGTCCCTCAACAGAGCAATAGATACATAAAATGCAGTACAGTTACCCAATGAAATACTACTCAACTATTAAAAACAATGAACTCATGAAGTTCATAGGCAAATGGATCAAGTTAGTAAATACCTTTCTGAGTGAGGTAACCCAATCACAAAAGAACACACACAGTATTCACTTATCTCAGAATAGCTAAGATACAATTCACAGACCACATGAAGCTGAAGAAGCAAGACCAAAGTATGGATACTTCACTCCTTCTTTGAAGGAGGAACATAATGCCCATGAGAGGAGATACAAAGACAAAGTGTGGAGCAGAGACCAAAGGAAAAGACATCCAGAGACGGCCCCACCTGGAGAATCCATGCCATATACACTTACCAATCCCAGTTACTATTTTCAATGCCAAAAAGTGGTTGCTGACAGGAGCTTGATATAGCTGTCTCCTGATAGGCTCTCCCCATGCCTGACAAATGCAGAGGAAGATGCTCACAGCCAACCATTGGACTAAACACAATGTCCCAAATGGTGGAGCTAGAGAAATTATAGAAGGAGCTGAAGGGGTTTGCATCCCCATAGGAGGAACAACAATATGAACCAACCAGTACCCCCATAGCTGCCAGGGACTAAACCATCAACCAATTGTAGACATTGAGGGACCCATGGCACCAGGGGAATATACAACAGAGGATGGCCTTGTTATGTCATACATAAATGTGAGGAGAGGCCCTTGTTCCTGTGGTGAAGGCTCAGTGACTCACTGTAGGGGAATGCTAAGATTGGGAAGCAGGAATGGATGGGTTGGTGAGCGGGGGGTGGGGGGGGTGGATGAATTTGATAGGGAATTTCTGAGGGGACAGGAAACCAAGAAAGGGGATAACATTTGAAATGTTAATAAAGTGTCTAATAAAAGAAAAGTAAAGAAAAGAAAGGAAAAGAAAAGGAAAGGAAAGAAAGAAAAGAAAAGGAAGTTTCTCTGGCTTATAAATCTATACCATCAATATGGTAAATGAGTTAGGAAAAAAGGAAGAAAGAAAAAAGAAAGAAGAGAGGAAGGAGAAAGAGGAGAAGCAGGAAGTAGATGAGCAGGAAGAGGAGTAACTTCTGACCATACCTTGGTCAAATTTAACTGTAAAACAATTTAGAGTATAATCCTGGAATGTGTGCTTTTATATTGTCTAACTTAGAAGTCATTCTATGTTGACATTCTCAAAATTGTGTGTTAGGTAGGTTTTTATAGCTGTGATAAAATTCCTTAGATATCTTATAAAGCAAAAAAGATCATGTCTGCTCCTTCTTTCAAGTTTCAGTTCTGTTATTTCTATGTTCACTTAAGGTAGTGGATGCATTTTAAAGAAATAGCATTTTCCAGACATATACATATATGAACTCATGTATACTATCATGGCATGCATAAATCCTGCATAAGTTTTGGTCATACAAAATCCCAGCATGGAAGAAGAGAAGTAGGCACAGTGTCCTACTCATAGCCAAGAAGCTGTTGGAAAATAGTAACTCCTCATAGTAGGGGGAAGATTCAGTTTTCTTCAGTGGAGTGACACTATATATCCACCAATTTTAGGGTATGTGCTTGGGTAGATGGTCACACAAGTCAAACTTCATATTTTAGTGCTTTTTCTTTTTGTTTTCATTTTAAGAGAAAGAATGAACTAATGTTCATTTGATATGAACTAACTGGGTGAAGCTAAACTGCTAAGAGTTAGTGAATGAAAAAATATCATAAACTATACTTTATGAAATTCTCAAAGAACAAATTTTCAGTAAATGCCTTGTATGCTTGCTCTGTTTTTGTGGTACGTGTGGGGATAATGGGGTGCCAAGAGGAAATTTCTCTTGTCATGCAACTAGGAAGAGAACACAGGGACAGAGAATGGACCAGCTCTTCACAACCAATTTCAACAGCAAACCCTCAAGATTCTAAGGTGTTACAGTAGGTTTTACCTACCAAGAATTCTAGAGACGGGCAGTGGTGGTGCTTGCCTTTAATTCCAGCACTTGGGAGGCACAGGTAGGCAGATTTCTGAGTTTGATGCCAGCCTGGTCTACAGAATGAGTACAGCCAGGGCTATACAGAGAAACCCTGTCTCAAAAAACCAAACCAAACCAAAAAAAAAAAAATCCCTATACTTCTTTCTAATGACAGAGACTAGAGATCAAACCCTCAAAACAAGAGTTTTTGAGGGCCAGTCAAGACCGAACCCTCAGCTCTTTCTAACTCTGGCTCTCTGCCACTTCTTGCTATAAACCCTATTCTCACAAATGACTCTTAGTATTTCTTAGGCATTAATCATCATTCTGGTTACATAATATGCTATGAAGTTAGGTAATTAAGGCTAAAGCCATTTCTTGTGTCAGTGGCAGACTTTCCATGAGGTATAAAGGGCCACAGTAAAAAATACAAAGCTTGGACCAATACAATCAGAAGAAATACCAAAAGTGTTATCAAACTGTACAGGGTGACATAGGGCTGCCTCTCCCAAGTTTCTCAGGATCTGTGCTACCAGGGTTAATCTCCACCACTGTATTTCGAGGTCATCTGGTCCCATGCTATTCATGTAAACTTCCTTCATAAATTCTTGAGTCTCTCACCTGTAGCAGAAATGTACACTAGACTCTTCAGTGTTCCCACTATCAGAAAAATTGCGAGTACAAATTGCTGATCCAATCAGCAATATTCTTCATAGCTTGTGTTTAGAAGTACAAAGAACCATGATTGCAAATTTTGATGAGCTGGAGTTCATCTCCTTATAAACAGAAATGGTCATCATAAATCCACATATATTTCAGCAGCTTTATAATGCCTTTTTCCAGCCATACTCCAGAACATGATACTTCTAGACTAATGTTTGCCTTGTAGCTATTTCCTTGTTCACTGTACTAGACTCCACATACTTAAAGCATTATCTCTAATGAAGTATCACCTCACAGATGAGTAGGGATCCAGTTATAGGTCCTTCAGAAATTCTCTGCTTTGTTTGCCCTCTGTACCAGTACACAGCCAGCTTCCACGTGGCAGTTGTTGCAGAAAAGCTCACAGTTTACTTACTGGCCAGTCAACCCTCTACAGTTGACTTAACCAAGTTTGGATTAGGAGTTTCTAATCAATGCAAGGGGATGGGAAGACCCAATGACATACCTGCACATGGGTTCTGCTACTCTGTAGAAGTCATGACCACTGTTGGGTGTGCTTTAAGGGGACTTGGCAAAGGGGTCTTACCTAGTTGTTTCTGGTGCTAGCAGGCCTCCAGGAATGCAGGCCGAGTTTTCAGCCTGAAAATGCAGCCCAGGGCACAGGGTCTAGCTTGCCACTGCTCTTGAAATCATTTCTTAACTTTGATTAAAAACTAAACATTTTGTTTGATATATTCTGAAATTATCAAGATTGACCAGAAACCCATGTTAATCAGCCTGAGTAATACAGAAATTGCTCTCCAGAAATTAGCATTCACATAAAAAAATATTTGCCATTGGCTTAGCAGTAATGGTCCAGCTGGCAAGGACATTGAGTTTTGGAACCTAAATGTAATGATGCCAATCAGATAAAACATGTAACAAAGGCATCACATGAGAGAGCAAAGTTAGAGAGCATGTATTTGCTTGTTTTTTGTCTTTTTGTTTTGTTGCTTTGTCTCTTTCTTTTCTTTTTTTTTTTTTTTTAACATCTGGGGAGCTAAGGCAGATAATCCAAGTTTAACAATGTGTGTTCAGGTTACTTATGGTTTAATTTTGAAGGTATGAAAATGAAATCAGGAAAAATTAGCTGGGTAGCAAGTATAACAAACTAGTAAAAATCCAAATCTGGGATCCTTCCCAGCTGAAAAAATCTATTTAGCATATTTGAAAATGTGTTATGCATGTCCCATTTGGACACACAGTTTTTATTAGAAAAATAAAGGTGACTTTATGCAGAGTAAAATAGATAGTATCCAGAGCACAGCAAAGAAAAAGTAGGAGTATGATTGAGCTAAACAAAATGTAAAAAGTACCAAGAAGAATAGAAAGAGCAGATGGGTTGAAGTGAGATGGATAAGGAAATACATGGCATGTGTTATTATTAAAAGAAAATACCTAGAGATAATGGCTAGGAAGTGGGAGGGGGCTTATGCCAGGAAACAGGTTTCTTTATTTTCTCCTCTTAAAACAAAACACCCAATAGCATGGGTTACTCTGGTTGTATGTCAGTTAAGACAGTACAATATGAAGACATTCCACATATCCATGAGACAGTAAAGTCAATCCTGAACTCAAAAAGCTCTTCAGTAAAAGAGAATGCCCCCACGGATGTCATTCTTGGTTTTGAAATAAAGCTTATATTATGTTTTTAATGGGGAGTTGTGTTATGTAAAATGAAGGAATGAAGAATGGACAGGGGATTGAACTTTGGTCTGCCAGGCACCAATGCTAGGATGTAAACATCCTCAGCTAGACTTGGGGTACTGTTGAATTCTAAGAAGCTATAACAGAACCATTATAGATAATAAAAAGGTTGGAAATAGTCTGGAGAGCATTGCTTATCAATTTATGGCAATCAAAACTTATCTATAGTTCTTGAAGTAGAACCATTTTGACTATAGTTTGGAAATGCAATTTTATAGTAAGAATCCTCATGTTTTTATTAACACAAAAGATAATTCAGATTATTAAGGAAGTTTTGATAATGAACATAATGCTAGTTTTGATAGCAAGGAAAATAACATCATTAAAAGTTTATAATTCAAATTACATAGAGCAATTAGCAATGCCATTTTTGCATGTGAAGTCAGAACCAAAATACACAGGGACATCAGAGAATACAGCAATAAAAGTGTTTACAATATATCCAGTAGATGAAGCTGCTTTCTGTCCTTGCCTGTACTGTTAATTGTTATGGTTGTCATCTTTTATTTTATAGCTAATATTTTCTAGACTTCTTGTGAGCAAAGGATTTTAGGATTTTTGCTGCTCTTTAGGATTAATATGGCTTCATATTTGGTGGCTCAACAAGAGTTTTGAGCCTCAAGGCAATGCAGCTTTACATAATATAAATCTCTGAAAAGCCCCCAGGATTGCAAAAACTCACATAATAAAAATATACTCTATTCACAATATAGTTTTTTTATAATAAAAAATAAAACTTTCTTCTTTAAGATTTTGTTTTTGGGGAAGATAAGTTATATTTTTTTTCTGATTCTATGTGAAATTCCCAGTGAGCACAGCTGAACCCAACTGGTGAAGAGGTGATATGTTATGAAGAATACACATGTGAGTTTATCAGTTTCTTATTCTCTCCAGGTGCATGGCATGTCCAATCAAAACAACTGCTATGTGGTCAGAAGCCAGCAGAGCTCAGGGTTAAGCATATCTATGAGGTGACTTCTTAAGGATAATTTAGGTTTGAATTTTGATTCGTGCATTTGCTAGTCTTGCTAAAGTCTTTTTACTCATTGTCATTATAGAAAAACACTAAAATTAGAGTGTACTTTAAAGAGTGAGAAGTGAAAAAGATATCACGTGTAATATACCACATATAAAGATTGTAAAATGGTACTTAGAGTACTGTAAGTATTGTGATGAAGAAATTATCAAGCATATATGTGCCGATAAAAAACTCTTTGCAACAATCTATCATTTGTATTATTGTGGCTTCCATGACTTCACAGTCACTATAATGGCCTGTTTTAATATATTTTTAACACCACTAGATGTAGAGATTGTGAGTTTAAATGCCCCAACTTTGGGAAATTTCTGTTTTTTCCTCTAATGAGTTCCTAAATAGAAATGATGGCCTAAGCAGCCACTTCATAATTCGTGTCATAACAAACTGGTTACTATAGAATGAGAGTATTTGTGGGAAATTTCTCTACACTGTAGAACCCTCCCACTTTTACTGTCACACACTCTCTAGTGGGAAACAAGGATGGAGTTAGAGCTCATGATATTTCTTGAGGGATGTGTTTCAGGTATGGGATTTTTCTATTAAAGCTCATAAATAAGATGGATTGGAACTCCATTGTGTCAAAGAAGCTCAATCAATCTGACCCTAGTAAAGGAATAGAGGAATGCTTTTATTCACCTAGGCACAGAGAAGTTCAAGCCATAAGTGTTGGACTAGTTTGGGGAAATTAAAATTCATATGACAATTAGACAAATATAATTGCTATGTTGGCATGTATATAGTAAAAGAATATTCTTGTATTGGAAAGCAAATAGGAACTAGAGCTACTGATTTTTCTATAAGAAATTAAGGCCAATAACAACTACTTAATACTAAGGTAATGAGAGTTTTACTGTTAAATAAGTATTAAATCACAGGTATCTTTTTTTATTAGATATTTTCTTTATTTGCATTTCAAATGATATCTCCTTTCCCAGTTTCCCCTACGAAAAGAAAAACCCACTTGTTCCCTCCCCCCTCCCCCTGCTCACCAACCCACCCTCTCCCACTGCCTGGCCCTGGCATTCCCCTACACTGGGGCATAGAACCTTCATAGGACCAAGGTCCTCTCCTCCCATTGATGTCTGACTAGGCCATCCTCTGCTATAGATATGCTGCTGGAGCCATGACTCCTCCCATGTGTATTCTTTGGTTGGTGGTTTAGTCCCTGAGAGCTCTGAGGATGCTAGTTAGTTCATATTGTTGTTCATCCTAAGGGGATGCAAACCCTTCAGCTCCTTGGGTCCTTTCTCTAGCTCTTTCATTGGGGACCCTGAAATCACAGGTATCTTATAAGAGCTATAAAATAGAGAAAAGCTTTAGTTTTTCTAAACACTGAAGAGACCATTATAAACAGATTGGAATTAGAATGAGAATTGGAAAACTTATCACATATATTATAACTAGCTTTCAAGTGAGAGAACTAATTCACAGATATCTTAAATTTATCTGTTATTTGAAATGCTCATTTGTTTTGATCAATGCAATAAATAAGCTTTCTGATCTTTATGACAAGAAGCCATCTATTAGCCCAGAATCAGGTATCCAGGAAGCTCATGCGGATGCCCTTAAATGGAATCAGAAATACAGACATTCTCATATATGTGTACTAAAGAAGTGGTTTTCATCAGGTGGTTCATGACCCCCTTTTTAAGTGGGGGAGTCAGATGAGGCTTTTTACAGGGGTCATCTAAGACCATTGGAAAACATTGATATTTACTTACATTTCACAACAGTAGCAAAATTACAGATATAAAGTAGCAACAAAAATATTTTTATAGTTGAGGATCTTCACAACTGCATGAGGAACTGTATTATAGAGTCATATCATTAGGAAGGTTGAGAATCACCATTCTAAGGTAATGACTTCAGGACCCTGGACAGTTAGTAATCAAAGACTGACAAAGGGCCTACATTATGAGTTTTCTAAAGATTTTTAATATTTTGTAAACAGAAGAAACTTACAATCATACATTTTCTAGGATACAGTAACAAATGGAGGGAAGTCATTCTTAATTTTAAGCAAAATGAACTTCTTATTTTCAATTTTATTTGTTCTTAGAATTTATATCAGAATTAAATACATGGTTAAGCCTGGCACATTATGCCTGTAATCCTAGCATATAGAGGAAAAGTAAAGAATTTGAGGCTAGCCTAACTATGAGAAAGAATTAGTGACCAGTCTCGGCTGTATACTGAATTAGTGACCAGTCAGGGCTGTATAGCAAGAGACCATGTAGAATAAAATAAAACAAAGAATTGAGGAATGTATGATCACATACAGCAGTACTTTGTAAAATTTACATATACAACTAAAAGTATACTTACCTAGAATATATATGCTAGTTGAGTTAGAGACATCTTAAAGTTAGAAGAATGAGGGGCAAGTCTTGGACAGGATTCCCAGCACCATGAATACTGATGAACAATGCTCTATAGTTTTTCAGTGACAAATGGCCCCCAGAAGGCTAACTAATTTGATCACTTGGTCCTCAGTTGGAAGTACCCTTTGGAATGCTCTGGAATTTTTAAGAAATGGAGCCTCGATGAAAGAAATGGGTCATTAGAGGGTGCACAATGAGGATTTGTGTCCTATGTCTACTTTCTGTCTATTACAGGAATCCTTGTGGACTTTATTTCAGAAGTAACCTCAGTCTCTGTCTTCAATGCCTTTTCTACCACATGTATAGCATCCTTTCTTAAACTGTAAATAAAAATAAACTATACGCTGTTTCTCATATTTTGTGCACAGAAACAAGGGAGAGGGATATTTGCTCCACAAGTGCTCCTCCAGCTCAAGGTCACAGTAGAGCACTTGCATTATTAGAATGAATGATGCAAGTTGGGAATGATTGACATGTCTGAGCAGAGTATGTTAGGACTCAGAGCATCCTGAATGAAGTTACCCAATCACAAAAGAACACAAATGGTATACACTCACTGATAAGTGGATGTTAGCCCAGAAGCACAGAATACCCAAGATACATTCCACAAACCACAAGAAACTCAAGAAGAAGGAAGTCCAAAGTGTGGATACTTAGATCCTTTTTAGAAGGGGGAACAAAATACCCATGGAAGGAGTTTCAGAGGCAAATTATAGAGCAGAGACTGCAAGAAGGGCAATCCAGAGACTGTTCTGCCTGTGAATCCTTCCCATATTCAATCACTAAACCCAGACACTATTGTGGATGCCAGCAAGTGCTGCCTGACAGGAGCCTGATATAGCTGTCTTGTGAGAGGCTCTTCCAGTGCCTGACTAATACAGAAGTAGAGGCTCACAACCATCTATTGGACTGAGCACAGGGTCTCACAATGAAGGAGTTAGAGAAAGGATCCAAGGAGCTGAAGAGTTTGCAGCTTCTCAGGACAAACAACAATATGAACTAACTAGTACCCTCAGAACTCCCAGGGACTAAACCACCAACTAAAGAGTACACATGTTGGGACTAATGGCTCCAGCAGCATATGTAGCACAGGATGGCATAGTTGGTCATCAATGGGAGAAGAGGCCCTTGGCCCTGTGTAGGTTCTATGCCCCATTGTAGGGGAATGCCAGGGCCAAGAAGTGGGAGAGGGTGGGTTGGTGAGCAGGGGGAAGGAGAAGGGAATAGATTTTTTTTTTGTTTTTGTTCTTGTTCTTGTTTTTGTTTTATTTATTTTCTTTTCTTTTTTCTTTTTTTGGAGGGGAAACTGGGAAAGGAGATATCATATGACATGTAAATAAAGAAAATATCTAATAAAAATAAATAATAAATAAATTAATAAACAAATAATTAAAGTGTTCTCAATCTTGTATTATTCACCACTTTTTTCTTCCTGGACTCACGATCATAACACCCTTGGAGCATGGACTCTCTTCAGTGTGTGTTCAGTACCTGACACACAAATACCTGTAAGTAGTGATGGCTATCACTACCATCTTCATTATAAACAAAGATGGGAGATGGGAGAGAGAGAGAGAGAGAGAGAGAGAGAGAGAGAGAGAGAGAGAGAGAGAGAGAGAGATTGTAGGATAATTAAATTAGATAAGGGTTATCAGCTTTTTTTTTCATATAAAACAGCAAGTCTTACAGGTAAGTTAAAGTTGTACCTAAGGAACCTGGACAGCAATTTGCTGAATAAATAGACAACAATAAGTTTTTGTCATCTGTACAAGCCTGATTGCTAGAAGATCCCCATTTTTACCCACTCCCTGGAAACTCTGAAGCTTCACCTTTCAAAGACAGTGTGTTTCTGTAAATGTTGCTTTAGCCAATTAGATATTTAAAAGACTAGCAAGAATTATTGCCCTCACAAATTTTATTTTATCGTGAAAGGTTGTGTTTGGATAGCTCACACTAGTTTGATAGAGAGAACTTCTTTCATGTTTCTGGGAAGGCAGTAAAGTAACCCCCAGACACGTGAAAAAGCCCAGTTAAGTTTGGCAATGCTACACCATACTGCAAGGACATACACTCTAATATGTTCATAGCAGTTTTATTCAAAATAATCAGAAAATGGAAACAACCCAGATGCTGATCAACCAAAGAATGGATAAAGAAAATGTTGTTCATTTACACAAGGGAATACTACTCCACTATTAAAAACAAGGACATCATGAATTTTTCAGGCAAATGGATGAAATTAGAAAATATCATCCTGAGTGAGGTAATCCAGACCCAAAAGAACATGCATGGTTTGTACTCATTTATAATTGGATATTCACCACGAAGTACAGTATATTCATGCTACAATCCATAGGCCCAAAGAAGATAAATAAAAAGGAGGGCTGAAGGGAGGATGCTTGACTCTAACTTAGAAGGAGAAATAAAATAGTCATAGGAGGCAGATGAAGGAAGGAAACTGAGTGAGAGAGGAGATGCAGAGGAAAATGGGGCATATGGGAGCAGGAATCAGGATCAGATGTAGATATAGATCAGAAGGGAGGCACAGGAAAGTGAATGAAAACTGGCCGGTAAAGGTGTGCTACATCTCTAGGATGGATCAGAGACCTGGAATGGGGGGCTCCCAGAAGTCTTTCGGGGGTGACTCTAAATGAGCCTCCTTGCAATTCGGAGAGCTGGTTCCAAATGCAGATGCTATCAGCCTTCCTGGTACCCATCACCAAAGCTTAATGCTGTTTGTTACAAGGAATCAAATTGTATTCCAACAGTCTGATCCTTGAGGAATTTAGTGGAGGACTGAGACTGAAAAAGTCAGTTACCAATAAATATCCATACATTTCCCAGGATCCTTTATACTTTAAAATTTTAAAATGATATTTGTTATATCCAATAAAGAAGGGGAAATGAGATTTTCATATTATACCCCTTAACACTAGGTTTCTATATGTCAATAACTTTAGAACAGGCTTCCTTTCTTAAATTTTACAGATTGCCTTAAGGAGCCTATTTTATAGGACAGGCATTAAAATAAGTCTATCTGAACAAGGAAAAGTCAGAGAGAAGGCCTTATTTTCCTACCCTGATAGAAGGCTTTATTTCTGTTTGCATAATGGACTCAGGCAGCCAATGATTGGTTAAACTGCTCACTCTGTCTCTTGCCTCAGGCTTTGGCTCTGAGCAAGCACCAAACACAAAGTCTGACTGCATGGAACATTAAACAGGTATTCTTCTTTTTAAACTTTGTGATCTCAGTTTCTTAGAGTTATCTAATAGAAAGCAGATATAAATTAGGAGCTCAACTCACAGAAATAATAGGTGCATTTATACTGGCTTCCCATGGAGATGCCTCTAAAAAAAGTTCGTGGAAAGCACAGTTAGCACTTCCAAATGAAACACTCATTCTTACAGTTTCATAAATACCCTGCTTGTTCTTTTCAAATATTGACCTTTCCATGCAGAGCACAAGGTGGATACAAACTAACAGAGGGTGGAATCCTAGCAGAGGACTACCTTCTCTAGAGCATGAAAATGCATTTATGGTTTTCAATGCTTCTTTTTCAGACACTGTAGACCAAGAACAGATTCATACAATCTGACTTGTCATGGCTGAGCAGTGAGTGGATTGTCCTGGAAACTGAGTGTTCCAGACCTCCCTCAACATAACTGTCAAAGAAAAGCCCTGGCATACCACATAGTCATAGGAAGAATGTGTTTCTTGCATGTGTTTGTATATATGTTTTTAATTTTTGTTTTTAGTTTGCTTGTTCTTTTTCTTCAGTTTTCCTTTATAAGAAAAAAGCAAATTAGCTGGCCAGTGATGGCGCACACCTTTAATCCCAGCACTTTGCAGGCAGAGGCAGGCAGATTTCTAAATTCAAGGCCAGCCTGGTCTACAGAGTGAGTTCCAGGACAGCCCAGCCAGGGCTACACAAAAAAATAAACCTGTCTCAAAGAACAAAAAAAAAAAAAAAAAAAAAAAAAAAAAAAAAAAAGCACACAAAAACAGAAGTAAATAAATTCTTCTAACTGCTATATGGATTTAGAACATTCCTTAAAATTTTTAGATCAGGACCATGGAGATGGTACACTGCTTGCTAAATAATCATGGGGATCTTAGTTCACATCTCCAACATCCATATAAAAATAAAACCTAAGTACCTCGGCCTGTGGCATTCTGACAGTGTCACCTGCTTTAAACTTCCTACAGACCCGTCTATCTGGGTTGCAAATCTAATTCTACCATGAAACCTTAATTTCAACTTCTATGAGTTAGAGAAAAAATGGATTTGGGGGGGATGAATGAAATGAAATGCAGAAATCATTTGACACAATGATTGCTTCGTGATAAATACTATTATTTAAGATGTATCAAGAGATCTATGGTGCTCTACTCAGCCTAGTTTTTGTTATTGCTGTTGTTGTTTTGTTTTGTTTTATGTTGATCATACAACCCAGTGCTTTGGCCATGACAGTCAATACTCTACTACTGAGATACACTTCCATCTCTGATATTAAAATGTATAATTTAATCAATCAGCAAATTTTTAATATTCCAGTCACAAGGAAAATGTTTGAGTATACACAAGTATGCTTCCATCAATACAGTAAAGACTTACACTTAATCCTAGATCAGAGTGCAAGAAAGCTACAGTGGCACAAGCCATAGTCTAGAAAGTGGACTGAAATAAATGCCACCTGATTGCACTTTGCCACAGCCCTCAGCATAGACAGCCATGCCACAGTGAACCAAAGCTTAATTCCTATTTTCCAGTAGGTTATGTGGACTGTTTCTAGAAAATAATGTCACTCTATGATGCTTGCTGAGATTGTGTGTGAGAGTGTCTTCAGGACACTGAACTCTACTCAAACCCAAGGCTATGATACAAAGGCTCTCTACAGCTCCAGGATCACAGAGTTGCCCCCTTTGTTACACAACCATTTTGCAAGTATTGAATAAGTATGCCTTACATATTGCAGAAGCTATAAAAGTAAATTGTAGAAACAACACTAGAGAAAAGAAGGCAAACACATTTGCTTTCCCATATGTGTTTCAATCACTGGACTAAACATTGTTTTTACCCCTATAATCACTATAAGAAATGGCCCCCATTGTGTCCTTCACTTTACAAAATGATGAGTTAGAATTATACAATTCCACATAACTCACTGAGATGTGGGTTCAGGCAACATGATTCCAGAATGCATTGCTAACCTTCCAACCATAATACAGTTTTATGCCATAAACTAACATACCAAAAAATACCCATAAAATAGTCACTATTCAAGCCATGAACAAATGCACATACACACAGTGCTATTTTATATCAGAGCATCATCATCCTGTTCACAGAAAATGAAGACAATCTGTTCCTCACCACTTTTAGATGGACTCGAAGTCTTTCCCCATCTTTTATATTCTTGTTAAAATCTCTCTCAAACAACTAACTCTTCATGATTTTTCTCCACTTTATGTTTCAAATAGAATTTTGAATTACATGTAGTCTTCATCGGACTCTGTGCAGTCTTTCCATTGTCCATTTTTACCTATCATCACGGTTTGAGTAACCTGGAAAGTATATTCTATTTCTGTACAAAAAAGTAAGTAATCCTCTGATTACCAAACCTTGTAGTTTGTCTCTGACATTAAGAGACCCACAACCTTTAATCACACTTCTTGTGATTTTTCATCTTTTTGAAATAGAAGATTTGTAAAGGCAGAGAATCATATGGTGTTAACAAACATAGGTTTCTCAGATTTAAAGAGCAGTAAATATTCACTCCACTTACATAGATCACAGTTTGGTTTCTCCTGCTTTCCACGACCAGTTCTATTTAGTCAATGGTTGAGACGTAGTCAGAATCTATATTGAGGAACTCATAGCCAGAGACTGTGAGGAGTGATAGAACTTGAGACTTATTTACAGTTTATTACATTTTTTTGGTAGATTTTGTTTTCCTGTCATCTTGAAAGCTATTTAGATGACACTTGCTGCCAAGTGACCACTGTGAACTTTCTAAAAGTAGCTAAGAAAGGAGATCTGTATCTAATCCTGGAAGCCAGTGTGCCCTTGCAGGTTTAGCCATTTACACTTAAGGGTAACTTACCATTTCATAGGGAACAGTGAACAACAAACATGAAATGCAAAAGTGTCTTTTCATAGGAACTTTTACATTTTAATATACTTAATTTTTCCCATAAAAAAGCCTCCATGTGCTTTATGTGGTATAGTGTTGGGCGCTGTTGGGCCCTGGCCAACACCAGCCACGTAAACTCCATACATCTGCGCAACGCCAGCCACATAGGCATGTTTACTCT
>NW_022196898.1:106419917-106420491 GCF_008632895.1 Mastomys coucha | reverse complement strand
AAAATGAAGGTTCCTGATTAAACTGCATGGAGAAGGGCTTGGTGTTTGCCTCCTTATTTCCGCTGGATAGGTAAGGCGTCAGCGGCATATGGTGGCCTGTACGGGGAAACCAGACACAGAAAAGGCTCAGAACTCCTTGCAGACAGGGCAGTGCACTGGAAGGTTCCCAGGTAAGTGGAACAAAAGGGAAGGTTCTCGGTAAAGAGACAATAAGGTTCTCGGTAAAGAGACGATAATGTCCTCGGTAAAGAGGCGATAAGGTCTCCGGGATTGGAGCTATAATGTCCTCGGTGAAGAGGTGATAAGGTCTCCAGGTTTGGAGCAATAAGGTCCTGTTAAGGGCGTATCAAAAGTGATAGTATGGGGAACTCGTAATCTTGCCCCATGTTTGTTGAATTAGGGAGAGATTTGGAATTCGCCTGGGAAGAAGGAATAATAAAAGGTGGAGTGCAACCAATTTGGAAACTGATTAGGAGTTGCTTGAAGTGTGTTCTAAAGCAGTAGAAAAGGGACAGGAAGCGTTAAAACAGCTGAAGGAAGAAAGGTCAGCAGGGTCTGAGAAAGATTCAGACTG
>NW_022196898.1:106407103-106418428 GCF_008632895.1 Mastomys coucha | reverse complement strand
GCGCTCCTAATAAAGTGTGGTTGAGAAGAATCCTGCTGTTGTAGTCATCCTTCCTGCTGGCAGGTGGTTGCAACAGTATAGGTATTCAAAACTTGAGCCTCCAAAACAGGATATAATTTTTCAGGTGAAGGAAGAAGGATCAAGAGGCAAAGGTCATCCTTTAGTTATATACTGAGTTCAAAGCCAGTCATCTCATGTCTCAAAAATAAATATCCCATGTTGTGGTAAAATTGTCTTTTTATAATTAAGAAACACTTTTGTTAAGGCTCAATTCTGCCTTCCACAGAAGATTCAAGTTCAAGATTCCAATCAGTGTTCTTAAAAGGATACAAGGCTTCAGAACCAGAGGGGCACAGGTTAGGAAATTTACCACTAGGTCTTAGTTTGTACTCAGCTCCAACAAGGACATTGATTCCAATGCCATAATTCCAGTTTCCCAGGAAAGACCTCATTCCTTGTCCCACAACCCCAGACCTGCGTAATCTTGTACACTTCAGTCTGATTTGTCTTTTCTTGTCTCTGCCTTTACAAGGAACCTAGTTCTTGTCCCAGAGATAACATTACAAGCTCTGCACTATTTTTTTTTTTAACTCTGACACTGCTAACACCACCAGCTGTCAGGACTGCTGATCAAGATAGCAATCTATATATACATAATACCTGTTTCCTGAATGAAAGAAAGTCTTTTTGCTGTCCTGTAATGGTAATCTTTAGTAGCCAATTTTCTTTCCTTCTAGGCACAGAAAAGCATTAACAATTACAGTAAATGGATAATTCTAATCAGATTTGCATAGTAGAATAAATTGCACTTTCCTATCATATCAAACTCCCACTCTTGTTACTTGGTTCTTTTGTTTTTTAAATTGGTTATTGCATTTATTTATATTTCAAATGTTATCCCCTTCCTGGTTTCTCCTCTGCAAATTCCCTATCCCAATTCCCTTCCCCCCTGATTCTATGAGAGTGCGCCCCCACTCAACCACCTACCCACCCACTCCCACCTCACCACCCTAGCATTCCCTTATGCTGGGGCACCGAGCCTTCATAGGACCAAGGGCTTCCCCTCCCATTGATGCCAGATAAGGCCATCCTCTGCTACACATGCAGCTGGAGCCATAAGTCCCTCCATATGTACTCTATGGATGTTGATTTAGTCCTTGGGAGCCCTTTCAAAGAGCTTTTCTTGATATTGGCCAATAACATGCTCTTTCTATGATTGAAGTATTTTTATCCTGTTTTCCTATTCAAAATATTTCAATCTCCTAATGGCTTTTATGACTAGATTTCAGTCTGAAGATTATATTTCAAACCTTCCATGGAGTAGTCTCTAGTTCTGTCTTCTTCTCCTGTCTCAATACATCCATCCACTAAAGTATATTTCATAGTTTCCTAAGTATATGAAGAGCTCTCCTGATTTTGTTTTTGCACATGGTGTACTATTGTTAAGGATATTGTACAACTTCCTGGCCACTAACTCCATAGCCCACAGAATTTACTCTGGCATCATCTTTAATCACAAAAGCACTATGGACATAGTGTAAAGAGTTCTTTGACTGCACCCCAACATTATTATGATATGAGGATTTATCAGTTACTAGAGGATTACTATACACCCATGCCTGGTTTTTGGTATTGAGAAACAGTATGTATAAACTGTTGGTGGCCAGGAAGTTTACAAATGGAAATTAGAAATTTTGTTTGGGGATAGTTCTCAAAGCCACTATCCATGTCTATATTTTAGAAACCTACCTAAAAAGTATAGCTATTGAATCTCTACTAGGTATTGACATTGTTAAGACATACTGAGAAGACAGACAAAAATACAGTAAACCTTTTTGTTTTTTCCTCTTTTTTCTTTTTTTATTAGATGTTTTGTTTATTTACATTATCTCCTTTCACAGGTTCCCCTCTTCCCCCAAAAAGAAATAAAATAAAATAAAATAAAATAAAATAAAATAATGAAAATTAAAACAATCCCTTGTTCTCTCCCCTCTCCCCCTTCTCACCACACCACCCCCTCCTGCTTACTGGCATTGTCATTCCCCTACACTGGGGCATACAACCTTCACAGGGCCAAGGGCCTTTCCTCCCACTGATGCCCAACTTGGGCATCCTCTGCTATAGATATGCTGCTGGAGCCGTGAGTCCCACCATGTGTACTCTTTGGTTAGAGTTTTAGTCCCTGGGAGTTCTGAGAGTATTAGTTAGTTCATATTGTTCTTCGTCCTAAGGGGCTGAAACCTTTCAGCTCCTTGGGTCCTTTCTCTAACTCCTTCATTGGGGACCCTGTACTCAGGACAGTATATGTTCTAGATGTCTCAGCACCTATACTGACAAATTATTCATTGTACTCAGTCCAATGGATAGCTGTGAGCCTCTACTTCTGTATTAGTCAGGTACTATCAGAGCCTCTCAGGAGACAGCTATATCAGGCTCCTGTCATCCAGCATTTATTGGCATCCACAATAGTGTCTAGGTTTGATGACTGAATATGGAAAGGATTCCCAGGTGGGGCAATCTCTAAATTGTCCTTCCTTTAGTCACTGCTCCATAGTTAGTCTCTACAACTCCTTCAATGGGTATTTTATTCACACTTCTAAGAAGGAACGAAGTATCCACACTTTGATCTCCCTTCCTCTTGAGTTTCTTGTGGTTTGTGGTTTGCATTTTGTGTATTTGATCTTCTGGGCTAATATCCACTTATCAGAGAATACATACCATGTGCGTTCTTTGGTGATTGAGTTACCTCACTCAGGATGATATTCTCCAGGTCCATCTAATTCCACAAGAATTTCATAAATTCATTGCTTTTAATAGCTGAGTAGTACTCCATTGTATAGATGTATCACATTTTCTGTATCCCTTCCTCTGTTGAGGGACATCTGAGTTGTTTCTAGTTCCTTGCTATTATAAATAAGGCTGCTATGGACATAGTGGGACATGGGTCCTTATTACATGTTGGAGCATCTTCTGAGTATATGCCCAGGAGTGGTATAGGTGGGTCCTCTGGTAGTACTATGTCCAATTTCTGGAGGAACTGCCAAACTGATTTCCAGAGTGGTTGTACCAACTTGCAGTCCCACCAGCAATGAAGGAGTGTTTCTCTTTCTCCACAGCCTCACCAGCATCTGCTGTCACTTGAGTTTTTATCCTAGCCATTCTGACTGGCGTGAGGTGGAATCTCAGGGTTGTTTTGAATTGTATTTCTCTGATGACTAAGGGTGTTGAACATTTCTTTAGGTGCTTTGCAGCCATTTGGTATTTGTCAGTTGAGAATTCTTTGTTTAGCTTTGTATCCCATTTTTTAATAGGGTTATTTGCTTCTCTGGAGTCTAACTTCTTAAGTTCTTTTTATATATTGGATATTAGCCCTCTATCAGACATAGGATTGGTAAAGATCTTTTCCCAATTTCTTAGTTGCCTTTTCATCCTATTGACATTGTCCTTTGCCTAACAGAAGCTTTGCAATTTCATAAGGTCCATTTGTGAATTCTTGATCTTAGAGCATAAGCTATTGGCATTTTGTTCAGGAAATTTTCCCCTGTGCCTATGTGCTTGATGCTCTTTCCCACTTTCTTTTCTATTAGTTTCAGTGTATCTGGTTTTATGTAGAGATCCTTGGTCCATTTGGACTTGAGCTTTGTACAAGGAAGTAGGAATGGATCAATTTGCATTCTTCTTCATGATAACCTCCAGTTGAACGAACACCATTTGTTGAAAATGCTGTCTTTCTTCCACTGGATCAACTGGCCATAGGTCTGTGGGTTCATTTCTAGGTCTTCAGTTCTATTCCATCGATCTACCTGCCTGTCACTGTACCAATACCATGCAGTTTTTATCACAATTGCTTTGTAGTACAGCTTAAGGTCCGGGATGGTGATTCCACCAGAGGCTCCTTTATTGTTGAGAATAGTTTTGGCTATCCTGGGTTTTTTATTATTCCAGATGAATATATGCAAATTGCTCTTTCTAAGTCTGTGAAGAATTGAGTTGGCATTTTGATGGGGATTGCATTACATCTGTAGTTTGACGTCGGGAAGATGACCATTTTTATTACATTAATCCTGCCAATCCATGTGCATGGGAGATCTTTCCCATCTTCTGAGATCTTCTTCAATATTCTTCTTCAGAGACTTGAACTTTTTCTTATACTGATCTTTTACTTGCTTAGTTAGAGTCACACCAAGGTATTTTATATTATTTGTGACTATTGTGAAGGGTTTTGTTTCCCTAATTTCTTTCTTGAACTGTTTATCCTTTGTGCAGAGGAAGGTCACTGATTTGCTTGATATATGTGTGTGTGTGTGCGTGTGTGTGTGTGTGTGTGTGTGTGTGTGTGTATACGTGTATATACTGAATATGGGAAGGATTCCCAGGTGGAACAATCTCTAAATTGTCCTTCCTTAGTCTCTGCTCCATAGTTAGTCTCTACAACTCCTTCAATGGGTATTTTGTTCACCGTTCTAAGAAGGAATGAAGTATCCACACTTTGATCTCCCTTCCTCTTGAGTTTCTTGTGGTTTGTGGTTTGCATTTTGTGTATTCCGATCTTCTGGGCTAATATTCACTTATCAGAGAACACATATGTATACATATACATGTATATACATGTATATATATGTATATATGTATATACATGTATATATATGTACATACACATATACATACATATATATACATGTGTATATATGTGTGTACATATATATATATGTATATATATATATACATATCCATCTACTTTGCTGAACTTATTTATCAGGTTTAGGAGCTCTCTGGTGGAATTTCTTGGGTCACTTAAGTATACTATCATATCATCAGCAAATAGTGATAATTTGACTTCTTCCTTTCCAATTTGTATCCCTTTGATCTCCTTTTGTTGTCTAATTACTCTGGCTAGGACTTCAAGTACAATGTTGAATAGGCAGGGAAAGAGTGGGCAGCCTTGTCTAGTCCTGGGCTTTTTTTGGTTGGGAGACTATTAGTGACTCTTTGTATTTCATTAGCAGATATGGGACTGTTCAGACCACTGATCTGATCTTCATTTAACTTTGGTACCAGGTATCTGTCTAGAAAATTGTCCATTTTATCCAGGTTTTCCAGTTTTGTTGAATATAGGCTTTTTTATAGGCTCTCATGATTTTTGGATTTCCTCAGTGTCTGTTGTTATATCTCCCTTTTCATTTCTGATCTTGTTAATTACGATAATGTCTCTGTGCTCTCTAGTTAATCTGGCTAAGGGTTTATCTATTTTGTCGATTTTCTCAAAGAACCCACTCCTGGTTTGGTTAATTCTTTGTATAGTTCTTTTTGTTTTTATTTGGTTGATTTCAGCCTTGAGTTTGATTATTTCCTGCCTTCGACTCCTCTTGAGTGAATTTGCTTCTTTTTGTTCTAGAGCTTTCAGATGTGCTGTCAAATTGCTGGTGTAAGCTCCCTCCAGTTTCTTTTTGTAGGCACTTAAAGCTATGACTTTTCCTCTTAGGACTGCTTTCATTGTGTCTCATAAGTTTGGGTATGTTGTGACTTCATCTTCATTAAACTCTAGAAAGTCTTTAATTTCTTTCTTTATCTCTTGTTTGACCAAGTTATCATTGAGTAGAGTGTTGTTAAGCTTCCACGTGTATGTGGGCATTCTATTGTTTATGTTGTTGTTGATGAGCAGCCTTAGTCCATGGTGATCTGATAGGATACAAAGAATTATTTCAATCTTCTTTTATCTGTTGAGGCCTGACCTGTGACCAATTATATGTTCAATTTTGGAGAAGGTATCATGAGGTGCTAGGAAGAAGGTATATCCTTCTGTTTTTGGATAAAATGTTCTATAGATATCTGTTTAATCCATCTGTTTCATAACTTCTGTTAGTCTCACTGTGTCTCTGATTAGTTGCTGTTTCCATGATCTGTCCATTGCAGAGTGTCATTGCATAGTGTTGAAATCTCCCACTATTATTGTGTGTGATGCAATGTGTGCTTTGAGCTTTAGTAAAGTTTCTTGTATGAATGTAGATGCCCTTGCATTTTGAGCATAGAGGTTCAAAATTGAAAGCTCCTCTTGGTAGATCATACCTTTGATGAATATGAAGTCTCCCTCCTTATCTTTTTTTAATCACTTTAGGGAGAATGTTGTTTTTATTCAATATTAGAATGTCTATTCCAGCTTTTTTCTTGGGACCATTGGCTTGGGAAATTGTTTTCCAGCCTTTTATTCTGAGGTAGTGTCTGTCTTTGACACTGAGGTGGGTTTCTTGTATGCAACAAAATGTTGGGTCCTGTTTACATACCCAGTCTAATAGTCTATGTCTTTCTATTGGGAATTGATTCTATTGATATTAATAGATATTAAGGACAAGTAGTTGTTGCTTCCTGTTATTTTTGTTTTTAGAGTTGGAATTCTGTTCATGTGGCTATCTTCTTTTAGTTTTGTTGGAGAATTACTTTTTTGCCTTTTCTAGGATATAGTTTCCCTCCTTGTGTTGAAGTTTTCCATTTACTACCCTTTGAAGGGCTGGGTTTGTGGAAATATATTGTGTAAATTTGGTTTTGTCATGGAATACTTTGGTTTCTCTATCTATGGTAATTGAGAGTTTTGCTGGGTATAGTAGCCTAGGGTGGCATTTGTATTCTCTTAGGGTCTATATGGCATCAACCCAAGATCTTCTTTCTGGCTTTCATAGTCTCTGGCCAGAAGTCTGGTGTAATTCTGATAGGTCTGCCTTTATATGTTACTTGACATTTTTCCCTCACTGCTTTTAATATCTTTCTTAGTTTTGTGCATTTGGCATTTTGCCTATTATGTAGTGGGAGGAATTTCTTTTCTGGTCCAGTCTATTTGGAGTTCTATAGCCTTCTTGTATGTTCATGGGCATCTCTTTCTTTAGGTTAGGGAAGTTTTCTTCTATACTTTTGTTGAAGATACTTACTAGACCTTTAATTTGGAGGTCTTCACTCTCTTCTATACATATTATCCTTAGGTTTGGTTCTCTCATTGTGTCCTGGATTTCCTGGATGTTCAGGTTAGGAACTTTTTGCATTTTGTGTTTCCTTTGACTGTTGTGTCAATGTTTTCTATCGTATCTTCTGTACCTGAGATTCTCTCTTCTATATCTTGCGTTCTGTTTGTGATGCTTGCATCTATGATCCCTGACTTCTTTCCTGGGATTTTTATCTCCAGAGTTGTCTCTGTTTATAATTTCTTTAACTGTTTCTACTTCCATTTTTAGGTCCTGGATGGTTTTGTTCAATTCTTTCACTTCTTGGGTTGTGCTTTCCTATAATTATTTAAGGGATTTTTGTGTTTCCTCTGTAAGTGCTTGAACCTGTTTACCTGTGTTCTCCTGTATTTCTTTAAGGGAGTTATTCATGCTCTTCTTAAATTCTTCTATCACCATTGTGAGATATGATTTTAGATCCAAATCTTGCTTTTCTGGTGTTTTGGAATATCCAGGACTTGCTTGTGGGGAAGGGGCAGAGAGGGCTGTGGATCTGCAGTCCCCCCTAGGTGAAGAGCAAGGTAGAAAGGATACTACACTGGCTGCCCTCCCACTTCTGAGGCCTGTGCCTCCTGTCTGGTCCTGCCTTAGAAGATCACCGGAGAGGAGAGAAAATGGATCTCACCTGAGACCCTGGGTTGATACACTCTGTGAAGGCAAGCTCTCCGCTTTTGGGGAAGGGGCAGAGAGGGCTGTGAATCTGCAGTCCCCCTTAGGTGAAGAGGGAAGAAGAAAGGATCCTGCACTGGCTGCCCTGCCACTTCTGAGGCCTGTCTAGTAGACCCTTTTTATCCTGGAATACATAATGTGTTAAATAGAAGGAAAAGCCAAATAAAAACAAAGTGAATCAGGTAGAAAGGCATCATGAAACAAGAAGGTCAAATTTTATAATGGTTGTCAGTAGGGGATTTCTGGCAAGGAGGTATTTGAGGAATTAAAGTGGCAAAAATGGATTTCTTGTCTTTAAATTTTGTTTTTGAAGAAAGGACATTTGAAGCAGAGGAATCAACAAGATCAAAGCACATGGGGCATGCCCTTGCTTAACTGGATGCACAAACAAAAGACTGCCATGTGGTAGTATTGAGTAGAGGTACAAATGATTTCAGGCATTTATACCACTCCCAGTAAGTCTCACACACTATCACTGAAGAGAGAGATGGAAAGAATGTAAGAATCTGGTGATAAAGAAAAGGGCTGTCTAACTTGATCTTATTAGTATGAAATAGCCATTGCAGTCATAACCTCCCAGCAAATATAGTTGCATACACTAATTCTGCACAAGATTGGGCCTAAGTCCAATTAGTGGAAGGGGAGGGGACTCATAGTGAACTCCACTTTCTGCTGACTTATTGGCCACTTGTAGGTGTTGTGTAATGGGGAGTCACCCTATTCAATTGTATACCTACTAGTGAGCCCACCAGGTTCAAAAAAATAGTTCTACAATAGTCACATTTTTTCACTTCTGTTGAGAATTGTTTGTGAGAGTATATGGTCAATTTTGGAGAAAGTTCCATGAGGTGCTGAGAAAAAGATATATATATATATATATATATATATAGTGTGTGTGTGTGTGTGTGTGTGTGTGTGTGCGTGTGTGTGTGTGTTTGGGTGAAATGTTCTGTAAATACAACTGTTAGGTCTATTTCGTTTATAAGTTCAGTTAGCTCCAGAATTTCTCTGTTTAGTTTTTGTCTGAATTATCTTTGTTGAAAGTGTTGTATTGATATCTCTTACTATAACTGTGTGGGGGTCAATATGTGATTTAAAGTGTAAAAGGATTTCTTTTATAAACTTGAAGCTTATGTACTTGAGGCATAAATGTTAAGAAATGATATGTCCCTGCCTCTAGAAGTAGTGCAAATGCTCTGTGGAAAGGAGAGGACCTATATCTATGTTCAATGTTCTGACCTGTGACCATCTGAATGACTAATAGTCTTACACTCCCTGAAATAAGCAAACCTGAGATGGCCACCCATCTGGCACCAGGAAGCCTAGACAGGCAGCTAGCCTGAGATGATCACCACTCTGGTTCATCATAGGCCTGGGGAGCAGGGAGGCAAGCCATGCCCTAGATTACCCCTGCCTGGTGCCATAATGCACTGGTGGGGCATAGTATTCCTGAGACTACTCCTGATATGACACCAAACACTCAGAGACTCCAGGTGTCACTAAGAGGAGCAAGTAAATGGTGGAGAAATAAAAGAGAAACAGAAATCTGTGGGCACAATAAAGAGAGGCAGATCTGAAGACTTGAGGGTAGTGAAGAATAGCCTGAAGTAAGTAGCTGATGATGCCATCTAGAGTCATACTGGAGTTTTGGAATTTAATGCCACCAGGAGCCACATCCGAGTCTATAGGGATCTGTTACTTCTGGGCCAGGTGGATGTTCTTAGTCTGGGTTGCCATCTGGGAACATGTTGATGTTTCAAGGTTTTACAGAACTGACTTCACTCCAAAACTGGGCATAGTGGAAGAGCTCGCCCTGAAGACATGAGAACAGGAGATCTGACACCATTCTGAGTCATCTTCAGTACTCAGGGGAGTAGGGACACACATCACCCTAGGGAACGCAGTAGAAATGGCCCTGGTTCCAGGAGTTGAAGGTGAGTTGGCCTTGAGAGTATGAATGTGAGAGATCTGGTCCCACCACTCATTTCCCATGCAGTGCTATGGATGAGCTACAAAAACTCTCCTCTCCACTTGCCACCAGTGGCAGACTGAAGATCTGGCACTGGTTTCATAAGAGCAGGAGGGCTGTCCCAGTTTCTCACCTGCTGTAGCACTTGGGAAAGCAGACCCTGCACCTTGCCTGGGCAGTACAGTAGATCTGACCCTGGTAGTAGAGTGTGGGTGAGCACCCCTGAGGCTGTGAGTGTGGGAGAGCTGGCCCCACAACATGCCCGCTGTGCCATGACATGACTGAGGGAAAGGTGCCCTACCCTACTCCAATCCCTTGCCACTTACAGGAGAGTTAGGGTGCAAGAGAACTGGCCCTGGGGTCATAAAAGCAGGAGAGCTGGCCCTGTTCTTTACCTGTTGCCACACTTGGGAATGCAATTGAGGCACATAGTGTGAAAATCACTAAAAACCAATAAAAAGTTTTTAAAAATTATTATGTCCTCTGGGTGGATTATTAATTTGCATATATAATGTTCTTTGCTATCTCTACTGATTAATTTTGATTAGAAGTCTACTTTTATCAAATATAAAATAGCTATATCAGCTTGTTTCTGAGGACAATTTGCTTGGATTATCTCTTTGCAACTTTTTACCCTGAGATGATGTCTATCCTTGATGTTAAAGTATGTTTCTTGTATACAGCAGAAGTACAAATCATGTGTTCATATCCTTTTTTTTTTGTCATTGAATTTTATTGGGGATTGAGACCATTGACATTAAGAAACACAAATAACCAATGATTGTTGATTCCTATTTTTCATTTTATTTTTTATTTATTCACTTTACTTCCTGCTCACAGCTCTCCTCACACAATCTTTTCCCCCAACCCTATTCCCCTTCTCTTCTGAGAGAGTAGAGTCTGCCCCCCCCCCAGGTATACCTCTACCCTGTTACATCAAGTCATTGCAGAGCTAGCCACATCCTCTCCCACTGAGGCCAGACAAGGCAGCCTATCTAGGAAAACATATCTCTCAGACAGGCAACAGCTTTTGGGATAGCCCCCTTTCAAGTTGTTCAGGAACCTCATGAAAAGCAAGCTGTACATCTGCTATATCTGGTGGAGGGGGTCAGTTAGGTTAGACTAAGGGTCCTGTTTAGTTGATTCTTTTGGTCTTCCTGTGGTGTTCCTATCTCCTTTGAAGCCCATAGTCCTTCCCCCAACTCTTCCACAAAAGTCCACAAGCTCCATCTTCTTTTTGGTTGTGGGTCTCTGCATCTAAGTCAGATGCTGGCTGGGGCCTCTCAGAGGACAGACATGCTAGACTCTTGTCTACAAGCATTATAGAAAGAATTCTTAATACTCTGGAGATTGGTGCTTGCCCATGGGATGGGTCTATAGGTGGCCTGGTTATTGGTTTGTCATTTCCTCAGTCTCAACCATACAAGAAAAATATCCTAACCTAAAGAAGGAGGTGTCTATAAAACTATAAGAAGCCTACAGAAGACAAAATACAAAATAGACTAATCTAGAAATGCAAGTTCCCTTAGCACATAATAATCAAAATGCTAAATATACAAAAAAAAGAATATTAAAAGGTACAAGAAAAAAGGAACAAGTAACATAACATATAAAGCCCAAACTTATTAGAATAGTGTAGGATGCCGTCCCGCAGCTCCTACTTGCGTGGGGTTCCACGAACCGAGGATTTGGAAACCT